>NW_004443944.1:29772254-29773378 GCF_000243295.1 Trichechus manatus latirostris
TTAGACAGCCCCATAAATCAAAACGAGACTAATGGGGCACAACAGCCCAGGGACAAGGACTAGAAGGCAGGAGGGGACAGTAAAGCTGGTAATAGGGAACCCAAGGTTGAGAAGGGAGAGTGTTGACAAGTCGTGGGGTTGTTAACCATTGTCATAAAACAATATGTCTACTAACGGTTTAATGAGAATCTATTTTTTCTGTCAATCTTCATGTAAAGTACTATATATATATATATACACATATATATATAGTTTTCATAAATGGATGTGGAAATAAAGACAATTTCAGACAGACAAAAACTGAGAGAATTTTTCATAAGCAGACTCATACTAAAGGAATCACTGAAAGGTATTTTTCAGGTAGAAGGAAAAAGATCTCAATGAAACCATAAAATGAAAGGAGGACTATAAAGCAAAATAAAGTAAAAGTTAGTGGGTAAATTTAAATAAATGCTTATTGTATAAAGCCAGCAGAATAACGATAAGAATAATATCTTGTGGAATTTAAAATATATATAAAATTAAAATACATAGCAATGAGAAAAAAAGAATGAAGAAACCATGAGAATTATGTGGTATACAATCAAAAGCAAAAATCTGCGAGTGATCAGAGTTCCAGAAGAGGGGAAGAGAACAGAAAACACAGAGAAGATCATTGAAGAATTGCTGACAGAAAACTTCCATAATATCATGAAAGATGAAAAGCTGACCATCCAAGAAGCTCAACAAACCCCGTATAAGATAGACCCCAAAAGAAAATCACCAAGGCATATCATAGTCACACTCACTAAAACCAAAGACAAACAAAGAATCCTGAGAGCAGCTCGAGGAAAAAAAAAAGTCACATACAGAGGAGAAACAATAAGACAAAGCTCGGATTATTTGGGAGAAACCATGCAGGCAAGAAGGCAATGGGATGACATATATAAAGCCTTGAAAGAAAAAAATTGCTAGCCAAGAATAATATATCCTGCAAAACTCTGGTTCATATATGATGGTGAAATTAGGTCATTTCCAGATAAACAGAAATTAAGGGACTATGTAAAAACCAAACCAAACTTATGAGACTTATTAAAGGAAGTCCTTCAATCTGAGAACAAACAATATCAGACCACAGGCTGAAT
>NW_004443944.1:29775143-29777240 GCF_000243295.1 Trichechus manatus latirostris
AAAATGGTGTAACTTTGGCTATGTATACTTTCACCAAAAAAAGATCTTCAAGGTGGAGAAGGGAGAGTGTTGACATGACATGGGGTTGTTAACCAATGTCATAAAACAATAAGTGTACTGACTGTTTAATGAGAAACTATTTGTTCTGTAAACCTTCATCTAAAGTACAATAAAAAAATTAAAGAACAAAAGAAAAAGAAAATATCAAGTGTTGGTAAGGATGTAGAACAACCAGAAGTCTCAGACAGTGCTGGTAGGAGTATAAAATGATATAACCATTTTGGAAAACTGGCAGTGTCTATTAAAGCTGAACACACACGCTCTATGATTCATCAGTTCCATGTCTAGATAAACCCAATAGAAACACAACTATGTTCATAAAAAAACTGTTCAAGAATGTTCATAGCGGCACTGTTCATAATAGCCCCCAATTGGAAACAACCCAAACAGCCATAAATAAGAGAAATGGGTAAATAAATTACAGTATATCAATTCATGAAATACTATACACACCCACTGCCCTTGCGTCAATTCCGATTCATAGCGACTCTGTAGGACAGAGTAGAATTGCCCCATAGGGTTTCCAAGGCTGTAAATCTTTACGGAAGCAGACTGCCATACCTTTCTCTTACGGAGCTGCTGGTGGTTTTGAACTGCTGACCTTTCGGTTAGCAGCCTAGCATTTTAACCACTGTGCCACCAGGGTTCCTTGAAATACTATACAGCAATGAGAATAAACAAAAGATTACTACATGCCACAACACAAATGCATCACACAAACGTAATATTAAGCAAAAGAAGCTACACATAAATGTACATAAGATATATAGATAAAGCCCTAAAACAGGCAAAACTTAATTTATGAGGTTAGAAGTCAGATTAGTGGTTACCCTTGGGAGGGAAAATGACTTGAAGTGATATGAGATGGCTTTGGGTTTTGGTAATGCCTTAGTTCTAGATTTAGGTTCTGGTTTCCTGGTTGTGTTCACATGGTACAAATTCACTGGGCTGAACCCTTTTCTGTAAATATGTTGGCTTCAGTGAAAACTTTACTTAAAATAAAAGTGTATACAGAACATTTAGGAGTCCAAAGGATAGGGAGATGAGCATTAAAAAAATTAAGTAAGCAAGTAAAAAAGTCAGCAATCATGGCATACTTTCTCTCTCTGAGCCCCTGTCCTCTCTCCCAGCTAAGGCAGATACTTAAGGCTGTCATTTTGTCCACAAGAATCTTTGCAAGTAGGAAAGCTGGTCTTTGTTTTCCCATTTGATACACGGGAAGACTGAACCCCATGAAAGTCAATGACTAAAGTAAAGTTTCACAGGCAGTTAGAGGGCGATGCAGGACTAGCACTAGTCCCCTAATTCCTGCTCCTGAGCCTTGTTCACTAGATCCCGCGGCTCACGTGAGCCAGACTATCTGAGCACCAAGGCTAGGCTCCAAGCAGCAAATGCCTTCACTAGGGTTCAAGGTGTTTTTCTCTGTGTCCCTAATTTATAATAATGCCAAGGATGGCGAAACCCGTTGCTGTCAAGTCAATTCTGACTCACAGCGACCCTACAGGACAGAGTAGAACTGCCCCATAGAGTTTCCAAGAAACGGCTTGTGGACTCGAACTGCCCACTTTTGGGTTAGCAGCCAAGTTCTTTACCACTGCACCACCAAGGCTGTAGAATGGGAAGGCCTCCTAATTTATTTCACCGTTGAACTGACTTAAAGCAGATATCCACTCAGCCATCACTATGCACACTTCACTGGAAACAAACGTCAAGGGGTGCTTGGACACAAGGAGGCAATTTTCCCCCTTCCAAAAGCCCAATTACTGACTGCATTTAATGAGGCCTGATGGCCACTGAGAGTGGAATAAACCAAGGGAAGAGGGAGAACAATTAATGTCTGGGATCCTGCCTGCAACAACTGTTTGTAAACAAGCGATTAAACTTTTCATCCTTCCATCTTTTCTTTTTTTTTATTTTATTGTACTTCAGGTGAAGGCTTACAGAACAAATAGCTTCTCATGAAACAGTAGTACACATGTTGTTTTATGACATTGGTTAACAACCCCACAACATATTAACCCTCTAAATTCTCAACCT
>NW_004443944.1:29778040-29794502 GCF_000243295.1 Trichechus manatus latirostris
TTCCTCTACTTTTTCCTCAGGGTAGCTGCCCTGTGAGCAAAAGGCAGACTTCTAAGGGCTCTAGGGGCCCTGGTGGCGAAGTGGTTAAGTGCTCAGCTGCTAAGCGATAGGTCGATGGTTCGAACCCACCAGATGCTCCATGGGAGAAAGATGTGGTAGTCTGCTTCCGTAAAGATTTACAGCCTTGGAAACCCTAAGGGGCAGTTCTACTCTGTCCTATAGGGTCACCATGTGTCGGAATTGATTCATGGCAACGGTGTTTTTGTTTTTGTTTTGGAAGGGCACTTTGCTCCCCAGACCCAGCTACACAGGAATGTAAATTGGATCCAGACTCTAGCTTTACAGTTCTTTACAATTTCCTCCCAAAATCTAAATAAATCTTCCCAACCCAATTGAAGTCAGTTTTCTCTCAATCCACAATCTATTTCTTTGTGTACGTTTCCCTCTGAAGTATATTCTTTCTTATCTCAGTCAGAGATTACACTTTGGCCCACAGACGTCTGATCCTTTTGGTTCCCATTTCTGTTTCTCTTCTATAAAAACTCTTCCCCTTTTTAACTAGTGTCCTGGCTCTGGTTCTTTCCCTCTTTTGCCTAATCCTGAACACTTGGCTCCTTTGCTTCCTCATGCTGGACTGTAACAGCATCTTTGCTAGAATGCTTACCCCTATACAGAAGTGCTTGGAAGAGAGAAAACCCATGGTACAACTGATATGCGGTAAGTTTTACACTATTTTAACTTTCGAGATTCCTCCAGACTATTGTGAAGAATCAGAGACAGCCCTTTTCCCAGATTGCATTCCAGCCCAAAGCCACTTACACATAATGGGTGTTACTTCACTTTACAGGAAAACAGCCAATTAAAAGTAATTGTCTCAATTTTGGTTATATATTTCCTTATTCCCTTGAATTCTCAAGAGCTCCAAAACAATATACAGGCAGTCCTCAGGTTACGAACAAGATCAGTTCCTAAGTCTTTCTTTAAGTCGAATTTATAGGTAAGTCAGAACGGGTACTTAGCATTCTTAGCGTTTAGCGTCAGTTAGTCAGATGCTTATCTTAGTACATAGTATACGTTTTATCTCTATGTGCATATAAAACACTTAAGAAACACTTCCAATACACTAAAACATCTTAAACATAATAATACAGTACATAATAATAATAATACAGTACAGTAAGTCCCTGGGTTAAGAACATCCGGCTGACGGACATTATTTCTACTTTATTTTCAGTTGTGATCGTTTTCCTTTTCTTTGATGCATCACCAGCACTTGCATTGGATTTAAGCTTTGGAGGCACAGTTACAAGGGTCAATAAGAGGAAAATGTAAGCCACATACAAAGTCACACACTCAACACATCGTTAACTGCAACATGATCCGACTTAAAAAGGCGGACAGCATTCTACTTTGTCAGCAGAGAACCCCTGAAGCCACGCGATCTTTTCATGAACGTCACAAAATAGTGCGTGTGTTCGTTATTCCGAATCATTCAATTTAACTCAAATTTTTAATAAAGTAGACTTTATGGTAGTCCGTTCTTAAGTACGAGCTGTCTATAAATTGAATCTTCTTAACCCAAGGAGTTACTGTAATGCGTATTTGGTTTTCGGGACACAAAATTCTGTTTTTCAAAGCATCAACCTGATAGAGGCTGAAACCAAATACTTCAACCTACAATTTACTTCTTAAGGTAAAGGTCTCCAATCTACGTCTGTCTGACAGGATGTTGGAGTGACCAAATCAAAAGGTTATAATGGGCCCCCCATCCCTAGTAACTTACCTTTGCATGGAGCAGTCCTGCGGAGGGTTGTGGCCAAAGTGAAGCCATCGGTGTTAGTGCCCCAATCCTTAATGAGATTTCTGGGGCTTAAGGAGAGGAGACGCAGACACACTCCCTACCTCCAACGTGAGTCAGAGCCTTTTCCTTTATTTTCACAAAGCAGTTTGACCAAAAAACTATCTCATTCTCAGGGCTCTGCTAGGTTTGTAGATTTCTAACGGCATGATTAGTCTAGAGTACGGTTCTTTCCCTCCCTGGGTTTGCTCTTCACATTGTCCGTGATGTCGGCTCAGTGTAACATGGCTGCTCCCTCCATGAGGATTTTTCTCCTTTCCTAAGTCTATCTTTCCTAAGCTCTGCATTCTGATACAATGAAGGGTACAGACGTCAACCTCTTTTCTGGTACCATCTCAGCTACCTGTTTATAAAGCGTAGGCAGTGACCAGCTGCTTTTACAATAATTTAGGTGCTTAAACATTTTGGAAAATTCTGCACTCAAATAAGAAACTGCGATTCCGAAACTCCGATTAGCAGAAGGCACCAGGCAAAATCATCTAGGTACTGAGAGCTTAGGGAAATTTTTGCTATAGAAGAAACAATAAACAAAAAATAGAAGAAAATGAGTAAGGAGGAGAGGGGAGGAGGAGGAAGAAGAGGAAGAGGAAGAGAAGAAGAAATTGAGCCGAGAGATAGCTTACTTTAGATACTAAAACACCAGCTGAGAAAGAGATTTCCCCTATTGGGGCTCACCTCTTACTATACAGGGCCCTGTCCCAGGAATGTCAGTAGCCGCTCTCCTTGTTCAACAAAAGATAATTCCTGATCAAAAGAGGGTTTTGAAATCAAGAGGTCTTTTTTAGATCAATGGTTCTCCAAGTGGAATCCAGGGATCTCTGGTGGGTCTGTGACGATTACTCCAGTTGTTCTGTGGGCTGGGTCAAAATGCAAGACGCACAAGTGTGCTGGGTGGTGTTTTTTTGTTTTCCTGTGAGGAACATATTTTCCATTGCAGATTCGAATTAAAATTTAAAAGCACCGAAATAAATATTTTTTAAAGGGAGCTACAAATAGTCACAATGGATTCAGTAAGAACACCTCAAAAGTGTTTTTTCTTTGCTTGCTGTTTATTTAATCTAGTAAATCGGTGAGACTCTTGTTCTGCTCAAGTAGTCTGATGACTAAAAATTTTGAGACTCACCAATACAGATGAAAAGATGAACCTTGCCAAGCACACTTTTGTGGGGAGGGAAGTAAGGTTCTTTCTTCCCTGAGTTTCCCAATTCCCAGTATCATTTACTTCCTGATCCTCTCTCTAAGAGCTGCCTCTAGCTCAAAGCCCACGGCTCTGGAGTCAGAAGCAGCCAAGAAGAACCCTTCTCTGCTGTCACGGCTGACTTTACTCAGGTTTCTCTATCAGGGAGCAGGAGCTCATGTGTGGGGTGAAGGGTATGTCAAATATGCAGCTGTGTCTTGGGAAGATCTGTTTTTCCTCATCCTAGCTCCACGTTGAGAGTTAACCCCAGGAAAGCCTGAGCTGCAGGAGAGGAGATCTGTGAGTTGTGTAAAGGCCTGACTGTTAGCCATATATCATGACAAAGCTGCCAGGCTATTATGGTGCTCAGATACAATGAGATAAAATGTAGCACTATGGCTAGGTCTGCCTTTCCCTTTCTAAAGAAGCAATGTGGACTTTGAGTTATTTGTTGGACCAATTTGCAGAGCCATAGCTTCCTAGAAAAATTTCAAACCAGATAGGCTGCCTACATCCCAGGTAAACAGGGTAGAAATTATACATTAGAATGGACTTGGAGGGCTCTCACTGGATTTTCCTGAAGTGTTTGCAACATCATTTACCTTTCCAGATAATTATGTCATGTGTACAAAGTGATCCCCAATAATTCATATACCATCCTGTATTACCATATTTTTACCTAAATAACGTGCACCTTCTACGTTTGTTTTCCAACTGTGCCTTTTCCCCTGAGGGGTATTTTCATAAGTATGCTATGTTAATTTTTTTTTACATCAATATGTGAAAAAAATTGTCATAGCGGTGCTCACGAAAACTTGCAGGGGTAGCAGAGGGGCGTGGTTGGCAAACAAACGTAGAAGGCCCACGTTATTTGTGTAAAAACACGGTACCTAGATCCTGCTGGTCCTCTCAACCGTTTGGTGCAGACCCCTAGAAATAAAGGAAGCAATATTCTTCCCACCATGCTTGATAAGGTGAAAACAACTTGTTCACTCTTTGAACATGACTGGAAAAAGAAAAAAAGAAAAGAAAAGCCAATTCCAACATCTGGATGGAATTCATTACATACCTCTCTGGGATCCCCTTCTTCTTAAATGTTTCGGCTAATGATTCCCTCTTCCAAGTGTGCAGAGACTCAGCCTGTCGGGGAATAATACTTTGCCACCAGTTACTGCAAGTAGATTTAAATAGGTTATTGAGATGCTGTAGCTGTGACCAAACCCCTGGCAGGGGGAAGTGGGGCAGTATATACCACGTAAGCATGCTCACATGTTTCTGTGGGGATGCCCAGTGGGAAGGGTACTTGCCACTTCAGGAGAAACTAGAAGTTCTCTACTCTACTGTACTGTATCCCAGCGCCAGAGCTGTTTTGTGCAGGTAAAGTCCATGAACCTGCTCATGTCTTTGGAGGAAGATTTATGTTTAATTCCTATTATGTCTAATGTTTCTGGTCTAGCAGAAAGAGGACCAGCATGTCAGAAGACCTGGTTTTAGACCCAACTGCCACTTACAAATTTTGTGATTTTGAGCTAGTTTATTTGCCTTCTCTGAGCCTCAGTTTCTTTATCAGTAATGTGAGTTATAATATCCTCAGTGGAGATACTGAGGAAGAAATTGAGATATGGTATGTAAAGTGCCTGGTGGAGCTCAATGCACATTAACTTCATCTGAATCTGGGGGAGCACTTTGTAGCAAAGGGGGACCCTGTCTTAAAAGGGGAAGACACCACAATTATAATGGGAGCCCAGGGAAGGGGTTCAATGATTGCCAAGTACCCTTGCCTTACTGAAACTTTCTGGAGAACGCTTACTCTTAAGGTGGAATGGTGGAAAAGGCATTGAACTGGAAGTTAGGAAACCAGTGTTCTGCTATGGTTGTCAAAAATGAAGTATAATTGGCAATGACCTCACTGATTCCACCCAAATAGCTTGCCCATCAAGTTCAGTGTATAGTCCTTGAAGGACAATGAGAAATAACATCAAGAGATTCGCAAGTGTGTAGCTCTGGCTCTTCTAAATCTCCTGTGAGTGCATGGTAGAAACCTCTAGAGCCAGGGCTGTATCTTTGGTGGATAGGATTGAGGGGCTTGTTTGGTGCCAAAGGGCTCAGAATTTTGTTCTCGGCTCTGACCTTACCATATAGACAAGCAAGTCAGGGGGTCTGGGAAGTGTCATGTTGATCTTGAAGCTTACAGTATTGTCCCCCTTGCAACTTTGGGAAGCTTAAGATAAAGTCCCATCCACAAATTGCCAATTGCCCATGACTTTGTAAACACTCACTTTCAACATCAGCTCAGGAAGAGAACCATCCTCTTTATCAGATTTTTATTTTCCTTTCCATAGAAGAAAGTGAGAAAAACCCATGTTTATTTTGTCATTTGGTTTTTGTTTTTTCCCTCCCATAACCCAGCATATTGTAGTACCACACTTGGTGAACAGAACAGGGGAGAGGCTTATGAAGCAGGCTCTCAATTCTAAGGTGCTGAGGCTCCAGGTTCTCCTAGTAGCAAAGACTGTCTGAAATGTTCCTTCCTTTTAAGGCTTCATCTAGGCCCTAAAGCAAAAGGAATCTGTCCTTAACTGTTCTGCAGGGACATAGATATTTTCCCACAAATGCTGCTTTTTGCATGGAGCCACTGAAGCAGTGGTGGTGGGGGAGAGCAGGGACGCAGCAGGCAGGCAGTGAAAACTAGGACTCAACCTTTCTTCAGGTACCTTGGCCTTGCTCTGCAGCACAGAAGATGCTGTTGGTCATCCTAGTTCCAGGCATGTACTACTTCTTTTCCCAGCTTGTCTATAAACAACCTCTGCTCACATATCAGTAAAAGCAGGAACCAACTGGAACTAACACAAGTTCTAAGAAAATTCAAGGGAGCAGGAGTGGTGTAGTGGTAGAATTCTCGCCTTCTTCTCAGGAGACCTGAGTTTGATTCCCAGCTAATACACCTCAAGCACAGCCATCACCTATCTGTCAGTGAAGGCTTGCATGTTGCTGTGATGCTGAACAGCTTTCAGCAGAGCTTTCAGAGTAAGATTAGGAAGAAAAATCAGCCAATGAAGAACCAATGGATCAAACCAGTCTGATCTCGTTGGGCTTATGGTCGCCATGAGTCAGAGGCTGACTCGACGGCAGCTAAAAACAACAACAAAGGAGACCCAAATCCAGACTTCCCACACTGGGTCCTTGTAGTCTGTCCTGTTAGAAGAAATCATTAGTAGGATTTTCTCTTTAATGTTTGTGGATTCCCCCCTAGGAGCACCTTGGAAAAACCTAAGACTCTCCCCTCCGCCCCCGCTTCAGGAAACTTTATCTATTTAAATATATAGTAGACAAGCAGATAAGAGGCTGCTTGCTTAATATTTCTAAGATGTGGGGCATATCAGTTCATTAGAGAAGAGTATACAGCGCTAGTTTTCACTTTTAGGGTATCTAGTGAGGAGGCCTGCAGGGGAGTATCATTCTTTTGGGCTTTGTTGTTTGAACCATCCCCCAATCTGGGCTTGAGGAAAGTCCAAGTAGGCCAGGAGTCCAGTAGAGTTCTCCTGTGGCAGGAGGGCTTCCCCTTTGTGAGTATACGGCTGCCAGGATTAGGGTAGGCATACTCTCATCACCCTAAAGAGCTTGTCCCCTGGTTGGTCCTCCTTCCTCTAATTTTTCAGGCCCTGTGATTTTTACTGCAAAGTGAACCATATGGTTTTGATTCCTGCTCCTGGCTTACTGACAGCGTTTCATGTCTCCGGCTACAGGAAGCCCTCTGGCCTCTTTAAACAGCTGCTCTGGCATTTAAGAGAGGAGGTCAGCTCTTCTGGACTTCCTCACTTGCTGTGCATGGCAGCCTAGTGGAGGGAGTTGCAGTTGCCGGAGGAGTAACAAAGGTGGCTGTGGGGTGGGGAGAAATTTTGGGATTCATAGAGGTAAACTCCAGGCTCAGGCACGTGTGAGTGTCTGTACAGAGAGATGGCTTTTCCCCTTCCATGCAACCCCTGGATTTCCATCTGAGTCTTACTGTGAAATGGCCTTTCCCTGGGGATAATAGTGTAGGACCTAGTCCTGAAAGAGATAGGGGAAGAAAAGGGCATAAAGGAACACATAAAGCTTTTAATCCCATAGATTATTGCTTCAGTCAACAACATGGTTGGTGTCAGATAAACTTCAGATGAGCTTCAATGAGAGTATTTGGAAGAAAATTCTGTGATTTGGGAAGTAATGAAGATGAAAGCTAGCGGAAGTTAGTCACTTCCTACAAGTGATCAAAGGCGTGAAAGTACTTAGAAAACAGCAAGGAAACCAAATTGTTCCCTTTGACCTGTATGGAGGAATGGCTAGACATGAGGCTAGAAATATGGATGGAATGAAGTGGTGAAGGGCTGGCCTTACAATGTTACTGTTGTTAGGTGCCACAGAGTTGGTTGCAAATCATAGCAACCCTATGTACAACAGAATGAAACACTGCCCGGTCCTACACTATCCTCATGATTATTGTTATGCTTGAGCCCACCATTGCAGCCATTGTGTCAATCCATCTGGTTGAGGGTCTTCCTCTTTTTTGCTGACCCTCTACTATGGCCTTATCAGGGACCATGCTAAATACTGTGGACTTAATCAAATCAGGATAATCTAGATTTTGTAGTGGAATTCTTGGATTCTCATATGACCCCTGGTGAATGGTGATATGTTATCAAATTCTCTTCATCTATGACAAAAATCCACCGAAGGACTCTTGGTTTGATGCCCAGGGGTCTCAATGTACCTCACAGGTGTAGCCTCAATACAGCCCAGCTGAGAGCCTGGGTGAAGTGCTGGCCCAGGATGCTGCCCCTGCCCCCTCCCCTCACCGATGCATGGTCAGGCTGTGATGCTTGCCTCCGACCAAGGGCCTCAGAAAGCCAGACTCAGACCACACCCCACATCCCACACATCACAAGGGCTCCAGGTGGTCCAGACAGGGGTGCCCAGCCAGAGCTAGACTAGTGTGAGACGAGTGAGGTACTCATCTCAGAGGCAAAATTTAAGAGCCACCAAAAAACTCAGTGATATTTTAATACGATATTTTTAAAACGAAATAAAAATGTATACAAAAGAAATTCATGAAGCGTGCTCTCTTTTATTATTCCATTATCCAGCTCATTATTCAAGGGCTAGATCGGGCCCTGGGGTTCTTCAAACCCCTTCCTGAGATCAGTGAATGGGAAGGCCTAAATCAGGCCAGCCTCAGGGAATTGGAACCTGGGAGTACCAGCTCCAGTCTCCCCAGTTATTCTGGGACTCTGTGCAGAGATGCGAGAATCTAAATTTGATGCTAACTTCCAACCTGAAGCACCCCTCAACCTGAGCTGGAACATACCAGTGTGGAGATCCACCCACAGTATAGCCTACTGTTTCTTCCCTGGAGAAGCCCCATACTCTGTGAACCAAAACCAAAAAACTAAATTCATTGCTGTCGAGTTGATTTCAACTCATAGCAACCCTGTAGGACAGAGTAAAACTGTCCCATAGGGTTTCCGAGTCCTTAACCACTGTGCCACCAGGGTTCCATACTCTGGGAACAAGATAGGAAATAAACACTGCTTAAGGGTTTGACAAGGAGCCCTGGTGGCACAGTGGTTAAAGCGCCAGAAGTTTGGCAGCTTGAAACCAGCTGCTCAGCGGGAGAAAGATGTGGCAGTCTGCTTCTGTAAAAATTTACAGCCTTGGAAACCCTATGGTGCAGTTCTACTGTCTCCTACAGGGTCACTGTATGTCAGAATCAACTCAATGGCAGAGAGTTTGGTTTTTTTAAGGTTTGAAAGGATAACCTGCTTGAGGAATTAACTCTTATTTTCTGTGGTGTTAGCCATTTCTGTTCTTCATGAGAGAATGAACTGTTCCTATCTTCCTCCATACATACCCTGCACTCCCAGAAGAGTAACCAGCGCTTTTTATTCTGGAGATCAGGACTTCTCTCATCTCAAAAAACAAAAAAAAAGAAAGAAAGAAATCAACAGGCTTTTATTTTTTAAATCAATCCAGGGTCTCAGAGGTGATACAAATGTTTTGTCAGAGAGAAAGAAGTACTCTTAGGATTAGAGGAGGGTACAGTAGAGAATTTCCTCAGCCTGGCTTTGGGGATGGAGGGACTTTGCTAAGGAGCATTGCAGCCTCCTTGTCTGGTCAGGGATTGCTCCAGCTCTCCCACAGACCCCTGGGATGGTAGGACCTTGAATGAGGATGATGGTGTACTTGAGGAGGTGAGCAAAGGCACTGCTGTTTGGGAGCCTCAGCAGAGGTCCCCAAACCCCAGTTAGGCCTAGGGAAAGGGTCCTAGAATAAATAGACCATTGTCATGGGCAAGGAGCATCAAGTGTGGCAAGCACCAAGTGAGAGACATTTTCCCCCTACCTGTAAACTCCCGAAAAAGGACCAAGGTTGGATTTTCCACCAGTTGGTGGATGGGACCTAAGGATATTTCATTCAGAAAGCTAAAGAAATGTGACATTTCCACAACCTGTATGTCATGGAACAAAGTTAAACCTACTAACATTGTTTAATACCAGCCTTCACTTTAAAGTATTTAGGTTTCCTGGCTCAAAGAAGGCTCCAGCTTGATTTGTTTAACCCTGCGCTCAGGAATTGGAGGCTGGAAGTGTATAGATGTGTGTGTTGCTCCGTGAGCTTGCCTTACACCTGAGCATTTATTTCATTCTCTCCCCAACAATTCAATGGGAACCTCAGTGAAAGATGGACTCAGCCAAGGACATCCTTGGAAGTGGGAAGAAAGGAAAGTAGGCAGAAGCAATACACAGGACTTCAACTGCTCAGGATTAGGGTTTCCTAATCCTTGCTGTGAAACCCATTAGCAAGTCTGCACTGTTCCCAGGTGGACCTACTGAGCTTTGCTCTGCACTTGGTATGTTTGCCTCTTACTTCCTCCTGGAGCTCTTTGGAGATGCAGCAGTGGTGAGACAAAGACAGAAGCCAAGGCCTACGCCACCAAATTGAGCCCTGGAATGTTTAAAGAATGTCTTTTGCCATGTCACTATACACCTATTGGCATAAGCTTAAAATATATTCAGAAATATATACTCAGTTCACTAACTGAATGAAATGCTTGGGGAATTGGGGAGAGAGAAAGCTAGGTAACTGAGATTTAGCTCAAACAATTTTTCAGCTTTTAACACAGGGCCACCAAGGCTCCTCCATGGAAAACATTTTTAAAAAGCTAGAACAATTTTTTCTGACATTTATTCACTCAGACAATTACTGGGAGCTTAATCTATGTCATGGAAAGTCTGCTGGCATAGTGGTTAAGAGCTACAGCTGCTAACCAAAAGGTCAGCAGTTCAAATCCACCAGATGCTCCTTGGAAACCCTATGGGGCAGTTCTACTCTGTCTATAGGGTCACTATGAGTCGGAATTGACTCCATGGTAACAGTTTTTTTTTTTTTTTTTTTAATTTATGTCATATACTATACTAGAAACTGAGGATATAAAGATACTGTCTCCGCCTCCAAAGAACTTAAGTCCAGGAGAAGAGATACATATGTATAATGTATTGTAACAAATAACAAAAATAAATAAGAACTGTGCAATGATACCACATAACGGACCAGGGGTTGGGGCTGATCAGGGAAGGCTTCATGGAAGAAGTGATGTCTGAGCTGAATCTTAAAGAGTGAATAGGGTTTAGCTATGTGTGTGTGGAGTGTGGGAGGTGAATAACAACAGAAGGAAACCACATTTCAGACACAAAGGCTAACACTAGCAAAGACATGCACGTTGGGGTAGGCTGAAGAGGCTGAAGAAGCAGACAAGGAGGGCCTTACATATATCAGCCTAGGTCATATTCTCTGGTGTCACTAAAGGGTTTTAAGCAGGAGCGTGATTGGCCAGATTTACTTTTACAAGGATCATGCTAGCACAAGTGAGGAAGGTAGATTGATGGGACACATCTGGAGATAAGGAAATCAGGGAAAATAGGTGAGAGCACAGTGATACAGGGGAAAGACAAATGAGCACCTGAATCAGTGAGGATGGGGAAGAAGCAACAGGTCTAAGGGCCTTGGATACAAGGGGACTAAGAAAAAGGAAAAGTCAAGAAAGGTGCTCTAGTGTCTAGCTCAGGTGACCGTGGGGCTGATCATATCACTGATGAGATACAGAATTCAAAAGGAAGAGCAGGGATTACTGGGGGTGGGGTGGGGATAAATTCTGTTTACTCTGAGGTATCTGTGGGTCATTGAAAGAGAGATATTTAGGAATCTGTTAGAAATAAGTCTGAAGTTCTCGGGAGAGATCTGAGTTAGATATGCAGATTTCGGTGTTATTAGCATATAAATAGTAATTAAACCCAAGGGAAACAGGAGATCACCCAGGGAGAATGGGAATAGAGAACAGAGATCCAAGGACTAAACCCTGGGATGGGCTGGGAAAGCTTTGGTAATACATCCACTCCTCACTTCCAAAGACCAGGTCGTTATGCAAAAATCGGCATTATGTGAAAATGGAAGATGACCACATCAGATTACAAAATGGAGGATGATTATATCATTACAGAAGAGCCAAATTATATCATTACATAACTGCCTAATTACATCATTACATAACTGCCGAATCACTGAGAATCATGGCCCAGCCATGTTGACACATAACCTTAATCATCACAGCCAATATCACTCTTGCCTTGTAACTTGGCGTTTGTAATTGCCAGACATATGTCATTAATGCACAAAATTGTTGAATAGTAGATTTTGTCATAAATGCAAAATGTCTGATAACAAGATAGTAAGTGAGGAGTAGGTGTATAGTTTTTTACATTTTTCTAGGGTTTTAGAGTTTACCAACTGCTTTCATATCTATCATCTTAATTCTCATCTGGAGGTTCTGTAAACTAACTGGTAAAATCAGGTATGATTGTGATGACACCTATGATTCCAAGGCTGCAATAGGTCCATCAGACAGGCAGGAGGTGGGGACCTAGCATTTCCCCCTGGCCTCTACACCTTATCACAGAGAATGATATTCCCAGGTGTTGGCTTGAAGCCTCAAGTTAGTAAGACACAGTCTAATTCCTAAGGGGACTTGAAACTCTTGCCTAGACTCCTGCTTAAGAGCACAGCTGGCATATGGCACTGGGTTAGAAAGGGACAGTGGCAGAGCTGACAGGAGCTCTGCAGGAGGCTCTTCTCCTGAAGTAGGTGCAGCTTACTTGCCTTTGCGTGTCCTGGAGGCAGCAGTCCACTAGCCTCAGCTAAGGAAAAGCTGCAGGCTGGGAAGAAGGCATCCTTTCCAGAGACGTTAATAAGGGAGCAAGAGCACTTGCTCCTTCCTGAGTGCCTGGGTCAGCGAGAGGCATTAGAGCTGGCCTGACCCAACAAGGATGTCTTAGTCATCTAGTGCTGCTATAACAGAAATACCACAAGTGGATGGCTTATAACAAAGAGAAATTTATTCTTTTACAGTCAAGTAGGCTACAAGTCCAAATTCAGGGTGTCAGCTCAGGGGAAGGCTTTCACTCTCTGTTGGCTCTGGAGGACAGTCCTTCTCCTCAATCTTCCCTGGACTAGGAGCTTCTCCACACAGGAACCCTGGGTCCAAAGGACACGCTCTGCTCCCAGTGCTTCCTTCTTGGTGGTATGAGGTCCCCAACTCTCTGCTTGCTTCCCTTTCCTTTTATCTCTTGTAAGATAAAAGGTGGTGCAGGCCACACCCCAGAGAAACTCCTTTTACATTGGATCAGGGATGTGACCGTAGTAAGGGTGTTACAATCCCACCTAGTCCTCTTTAACATAAAATTACGATCACAAAATGGAGGACAACCACACAATACTGGGAATCATGGCCTAACCAAGTGGACACATATTTTTTGGGGACACAATTCAATCCATGACAAAAGAGATCTGTGAGACAGTGTGGGAGAAGACAGGGCAGAGAAATGAATGCAACGAGGAGACTCCCCACTCCTTTGGTAGAGTCCTCCTGTCCTCCAAGTGGCCTCATCCACTCTGAACATATTCCCACAGCATTTCTGAGTTTCACTGTGTTACATTACTGCGCACATGTTCAAATGTTCCCTTGTGATCCTCATCCTCCACCTCCGATCAACAAACTAGCTTAGCTTTGTTGTAGGGGAAAAACATCACAAAGGTTAGTAAAGCAAAAAGTAAGTTTTATTCGGCATATATTCAAAAGGGCAGAAGTGGGAAGTGGACAAGCATGCTGCTACAGCCATGTCTGCCCGAATCCAAAGAATATTACCGAATAGGCAAGAATGGGAAAATGGACAAGCATGCTGCCACAGCCATGTCTGCCCGAGTCAAAAGAACAGTTACAGAGCCATCAGTATATGTTAACATTACAAATGGGCAAAACCGTTGAAAGTTTAGCCTTTTCAGATTGGCTAGAAACTGTGATCCTACATTTTAAATTGTCTTTCCTAACAATCATTGGTACAGGTTTCAGTAACAAGAATCAGGAGGGTCTTCATTGGTCCAACAAATTTCTATTCACTAAATGCTAATAGAAAAAGATAAGAGTAGAAAGTCTTTTGTGTTCTGTTTGATTGGCTTTATGTGAAAGTTTCCCTAAAAGATATTTTCCAGGATTATTTTAGCTATTGTCTTTATACCTCAGGGCCCAGTTGATGTGTCCTTGTGAGTCCATGTGAGCCCAGCTCCAGCTGGGTCACATTCTGTATGCTCAAGGAGAGGGAATAAATGATTCTAACATTAATTTCCTAAATCAGCTTCAGGTCTAAGCAGGATGTGGAAATGCCATACACCAGCAGAGCAGAATTGGGTCTAAGGACTGAAATATGCAAATAATAGTTCGTTCTCTTTTGGACCTGGAGATCTGGCCTTTGATGAATAACTATATTTTCTCATGAAATGGTGCCCTGCCACTTTCAAGCAGTAGAACAAGTCCAAAGTAGTTTCCCCTCTTAAAGGTCATTTTCAGTAAGTGATGTGGTCCAGGTGTGTCCTGCACTAATAACAAACATATATAATCAAGGAACATTCTTTACCCTGCCATACCTAAAAGACTGGTATTCTAAATTTATATCCATTAGGGTATATTTTCTTTTTCTTTTATTAATTTATTTTTTTATTGTGCTTTAGATGAAGCTTTACAGAGCAAAGTAGTTTCTCATTAAACAATTAATACACATATTGTTTTGTGACATTGGTTGCCAAACCCATGACATGTCAACACTCTCCCCTTCTTGACCTTGGGTTCCCCATTACCAGGTTTCCTGTCCCCTCCTGCCTCTCATCCTTGCCTCTGGGCTGGTGTGCCCATTTAGTCTCGCTTTGTTTTATGGGACTGTCTAATCGTTGACTGAAGGGTGAACCTCAGGAGTGACTTCAGTACTGAGATATACGGTTGTCCGGGTGCCATACTCACGAGGGTTCTCCAGTCTCTGACAGACCAGTAAGTCTGGTCTTTATTTTTTTTTTTAAATTGTACTGTAGATGAAGGTTTACAGAACAAACTAGCTTCTCATTAAACAGTACACATATTGTTTTGTGACATTGGTTACCAATCCCACGACCTGTCAACATTCTCCCTTCTATACCTTGGGTTCCCTATTACCAGCTTTCCTGTCTGCTCCTGCCTTCTAGTCCTTGCCCCTGGGCTGGTGTGCCCCTTACTCTCCTTTTGTTTTATGGGCCTGTCTAATCTTTGGCTGAAGGGTGAACCTCAGGAGTGACTTCATTACTGAGCTAAAAGGGTGTCTGGTGGCCATACTCTCAGGGTTTCTCCAGTTCTGTCAGGCCAATAAGTTTGGTCTTTGTTTATGAGTTAGAACTTTGTTCTACGTTTTTCTCCAGCTTTGTTGGGACCTTCTATTGTGGTCCCTGTCAGAGTAGTCAGTGGTAGCCGGGCACCGTCTAGTTGTGCTGGAATCAGTCTGGTGGAGGGTGTGGTAGTTGTGCTCCATTAGTCCTTTGGACTAATCTTTCCCTTGTGTCTTTGGTTTTCTTCATTCTCCCTTGCTCCAGATGGGATGAGACCAGTGGAATATCTTAGATGGCCGCTCACAAGTTTTTAAGACCCCAGACGCTACTCACCAAAGTAGAATGTAGAACATTTTCTTTATAAACTATGTTAGGCCAATTGAGCTAGACATTCCCCGAGACCATGGTCCCCACAGCCCTCAGCCCAGTAATTTCGTCCCTCAGGGAGTTTGGATGTGTCTATGGAGCTTCCATGACCTTGCCTTGGACAAGTTCTGCTGGCTTCCGCAGTATTCTGTACTGTCTCACCCTTCACCAAAGTTACCACTTACCTATTGTCTATTTAGTGTTTTTCCCTCCCACCTCTCCCCTCCCTTGTAACCATCAAAGATTGTTTCTTTTTGTGTGTAAACGTTTTCATGAGTTTTTATAGTAGCGGTCTTATACAATATTTGTCCTTTTGTGATTGACTTATTTCACTCAGCATCATGCCCTTCAGGTTCATCCATGTTGTAAGATGCTTCACAGATTCATCCTTATTCTTTATTGTTGTGTAGTATTCCATTGTGTGCATGTACCATAGTTTATCCATTCATCTGTTGATGGGCACTTAGGTTGTTTCCATCTTTTTGCTATTGTCAACAATACTGCAATGAACATGGTTGTACATATGTCTATTTGTGTGGTGGCTCTTATTTTTCTAGGATGTATTCCTAGGAGTGGAATTGCTAGATCATATGGTATTTCTATTTCTAGCTTTTTAAGGAAGCTCCATATCGTGTTCCAGAATGGTTGTACCATTTTGCATTTCCACCAGCAGTGCATAAGAGTTCCAATCTCCCCGCAGCCTCTCCAACATTTGTTATTTTCTGTTTTTTTGATTCGTGCCAGTAATGCTGGGGTGAGATGGTATCTCATTGTGGTTTTGATTTGAATTTCTCTAATGTCTAGTGATCACAGGCATTCCCTCATGTATCTGTTAGTTGCCTGAATGTTTTCTTTGGTGAAGTGTCTGTTCACATCCTTTGTCCATTTTTTAATTGAATTATTTGTCTTTTTGTTGTAGAGTGTTAGATTGTCCTGTAGATTTTAGAGATTAGACCTTTGTTGGATTTGTTATAGCCAAATTTTTTTCCCAGTCTGTAGGGTCTCTTTGTACTCTTTTGGTGAAGTCTTTTGATGAGTATAAGTGTTTAACTTTTAGAAGATCCCAGTTATGTAACTTACCTTCTAGTGTTTGTGTAGTGTTAGTTATGGCTTGTATCCTGATAATGTCATGTATTAGGGCCTCTACTGTTGACTCTATTTTTCTTCTATGATCTTTATAGTTTTTGGTTTTGTATTTAGGTCTTTGATCCAATTTGAATTAGTTTTTGTGTGTGGTATGAGGTATGGGTCCTGTTTCATTTTTTTGCAGATGGATATCCAGTTTTGCCAGCACTGTTTGTTAAAAAGACCGTCTTTTCCCCATTTGATGGACTTTGGGCCCTTGT
>NW_004443944.1:29794602-29799311 GCF_000243295.1 Trichechus manatus latirostris
TTTTTTTTTACAGATGGACATCCAGTTTTGCCAGCACCATTTGTTAAAAAGACTGTCTTTTCCCCATTTGATGGACTTTGGGCCTTTGTCGAAGATCAGGTGACCGACTGTAGGTGGATGGATTTACATCTGAGTTCTTAATTCTGTTCCATTAGTCAATGTGTCTGTCATTGTACCAGTACCAGGCTGTTTTGACTACCATAGCTGTATAGTAGTTCTGAGGTCAGGTAGTGCGAGTCCTCCTACTTTATTCTCCTTCTTCAACAGTGCTGTACTTATCCAGAGCCTCTTCCCTTTCCATATAAAGTTAATGATTAATTTTTCCATCTCTTTAAAGACTGCCATTGGTATTTGGATAGGAATTGCGTTGTATTTGTAGATTGCTTTGTATGGAATTGACATTTGCACAATGTTGAGTCTACCTATCCATAAGCATGGTATGTTTTTCCATTTATGTAAGAATCTTTGAGTTTCTTGCAGTGGTGTTTTTAGTTGTCTTTGTATAGGTCTTTTACATCCCTGGTTAGATTTATTCCTAAGTATTTTACTTTTTTAGGGGCTATTATAAATGATATTTTTTCCTGATTTCCTTTTCATCATTCTCTTTGTTAGTGTACAGGAATCCAACTGATTTTTGTATGTTTATCTTATATCCTGCTACTCTGCTGAATCTTTCTGTTGGTTTCAATACTTTTCTCATGGCGTCTTTTGGGTTTTCTACATATACTATCATATAATATGCAAATAGGGACAATTTTACTTCTTCCTTACTGATTTGGATGCCCTTTATTTCTTTTTCTTGCCTTATTGCTCTAGCTAGGACTTCCAGCACAATGTTAAATAGGAGTGGTGATAAAGGACATCCTTGTCTTGCTCCTTCTCTCAAGGGGAATGTTTTCAACTTCTCTCCATTAAGAATGATGTTGGCTGTTGGTTTCTTATAGACACCCTTTATTATGTTGAGGAATTTCCCTTCTATATTATTTTATTGAGAGTTTTTATCAAGAATGGGTCTTGGACTTCGTCGAATGCCTTTTCTGCGTCGATTGCAATGATTATGTGATTCTTTTGTTTTATTTATGTGGTGGATTACGTTGATTGATTTTCTAATGTTGCACCATCCTTGCATACGTAGTATGAATCCCACATGGTCATGGTGTATTATTTTTTTGATATGATGCTGAATTCTTTTGGCTAGCGTTTTGTTGAGAATTTTTACATCTATATTCATGAGAGATATTGGTTGGTTATTTTCTTTTTTTTGTGGTGTCTTTGCCTGGTTTTGGTATCAGGGTTATACTGGCTTCATAGAATGAATTTGGAAGAATCCCTTCTATTTCTATGTTCTGAAATAGTTCGAGTAGTACTGGTGTAAGCTCTTCTCTGAATGTTTGGTAGAATTCTCCAGTGAAGCCATCTGGGCCAGGGCTTTTTTTTTCTGTTGGGAGTTTTAAAAATCATCTTTTCAATCTCTTCTCTTGGTATGCATGTGTTCAAATTTTCAACTTCATTTTGTGTTAGTTTGGGTAGGTAGTGTGTTTCTAGAAATTTGTCCATTTCCTCTGGCTTTTCAAATTTGTTGGAGTATCGTTTTTCACAGTGTTCAGTTATGATCCTTTTTATTTCAGTTGAGTCTGTTGTAATGTTCCTCATTTCATTTATTATTTGGGCTATTTGAATCCTCTCCTGTTTTTCTTTTCTCAACTTGGCCAATGGTTTGTCAATTTTGTCGATCCTTTCAAAGAATCAATTTTTCGTTTTGCTGATTCTTTCTATTATTTTTCTATTCTCTATTTCATTTATTTCTGCTCTGATCTTTATTATTTCCTTTCTTCTGGTGGCTGTGACCTTCTTTGCTGTTCTCTATTTGTTTGAGTTGTGTGGAGCTAATGTTTTGATTTTATCCCTTTCCTCTTTTTTGATGTGTGTGTCTATTGCTATAAATTGACATCTGAGCACTGCCTTTGCTGCATCCAGATGTTTTGGTATGATGTGTTTTCATTCTTGTTTGATTCTAGGAATGTTTTGAGTCCATCTCTGACTTCTTCTATTACCCAGTGGTTTTTAAGCAGGATGTTATTCAGTTTCCATGTATTCGATTTTTTTCCGTGCTCTTCCTGTTATTAATTTTTACTTCAAATGTGTTCTGATCAGAGAAGATACTTTGTATTATCTCAGTGTTTCGAAATTTGTTGCTGGCTGCTTTGTGGCCTGAGATGTGATCTATTCTGCAGAATGTTCTATGTGCATTGGAAAAGAACATGTACTTCACTGCTGTTGGGTGGAGTGTTCTGTATATGGTTGATTGGTTGATTGTGGCCTTTAGATCTTCTGTATCTTTGTTGAGTTTCTTTCTAGATGTTCTGTGTTTTACTGAGAGTGGTGTGTTGAAGTCTTCTACTATTATTGTGGAACTACCAATTTCTCTTTTCAGTGCTGTTAGGGTTTGTTTTATGTATTTTGGAGTCCTGTCATTGGATGCATAGATATTTATTATGGTTATAACTTCATGGTGGATTGTCCCTTTTATCACTATATAGTATTTCCTTCTTTGTCTTTTATGGTGAATTTTGTTTTAAAGTCTATTTTATCTGAGATTAGTATTGCCACTGCTGCTCTTTTTTGGTAGCTGTTTGCTTGATATAATTTTTTCCATCCTTTGTTTTTGTTTCTAAGGTGTGTCTCTTGTAGACAGCATATTGATGGGTCCTCCTGTTGATCCACTGTGTCATTCTCTGTCTCTTTATGGGTGCATTTAAGCTATTTATGTTCAGTGTGATTATTGATAGGTGTGAGTTTATTGCTTTCATTTTGTAGTGCTTTTTTTTGTGGTGCTGATTTTTTCTTTGTTCTTCTTACTCTTCTGTGCTGAATTCCTTTTGTTTGTATATTTTTTTTTCCATTTCTTTAATTTTTGTAGATTTTGTGTTTACTGAGTCTTTATATTTTTCTTCTTTATTTTGATGAGTAGGTTTGTTAACTTTCTTTGTGGTTACTTTGAAATTTACCCCTATCTTCCTAAGTTTAAAACAGTTTTTTATTATTTGATAATGCCTCGACTTCCCCTCCATTTGAAAGTTCTATACCTACACTGTTTATTCCCTCTTTTATTGTTCTGACATTGTTGTCATTTACAGATTGATGTCTCTGGTTCCCTGTTGTAAATTTTTTAGTTCTGTTTTATCCTTGAGAGTTCATTATCTAGATTGGTATCTGGCTGATACTGTCTTATGTGCTAGATTCAGGTTGTTGTTTGGTGTTGTTGGTTCTGTAACTGAAGGACTCCCTTAATTCTTGTAAGTTTGATTTGGTTTTTATGTTTTCCCTTAATCTCTGTTTATCTGGAAATGTCCTAATTTCACCATCATATCTGAGTGAGAGTTTTGCAGGATATATTATTCTTGGTTGGCAGTTTTTTCTTTCAAGGCTTTATATATGTCATCCCATTGCCTTCTTTCCTGCATGGTTTCTGCCATGTAACCGGAGCTTAGTCTTATTGTTTCTACTCTGTGTGTGACTTTTTGTTTTTCTAGAGCTGCTCTCAGCTCCTAAAACCTTCTATTGCCTTGTCCATTTCTGAAATCTTGTTGTTTATCTTTTAGATATCTAATTGCTATTTTTGTATGATTTCTAGCTGTTTATTTATTTTGATATTTTGTTCTTGTATTATTTTCCTGATTTCTTCCATTGTTTTGTCTGTCTTTTCTATGATTTTGTCTATTTTTTCCTTATTTTTATCTGCATTTTCCTTCATCTGTTGGAGAACCCTGAATATTAGAGTTCTGAATTCCCTATAAGGTAGTTCCATTGCCTTATCTTCTAGCAGAAGGTCATCTGGTGTTTTATTTTGGCTGATTTTTGGAGCCATCCTCTCCTATTTTTTTTTTGTATGTTTTGATATTGTCTGCTGTCTCCGGGATATTCAGGAATTATTTTCTTCATTTATTGATTGTAGATTTGATTGTTTCATTCTGCTTTTTTTTGTTTCATTTAGTTATGTCTGGGCAGGTGGGCTGGGTGTGTTTTGTTGCTTACTCGCCTGTAGGCATGATACTTCTCACCACCTTCTCCAGGTGGGCAGGACCAGTTACTCAGCTATGGTACAACAGGACAGGTCCAAGGGGGTGGAGGGTCATGCATGGGTAGTTTGCGGCACAAACTGGGGATGATAGGGTGGGACTGAGGGATACTGCAGGGTGAGGTCCAAGGGACAGCATTAGTACCACTCAGGGGTGTGGCACTTGCTCATGGTGTAGATAAGCAGGAGGGAAATGAAAGAATGTGATGTGTAGAGCTAAGTGGGTGGGTGAAAGAAGAGAAAGAAGAAAGAGAAATAAAGGCAAAAAATGAAGCAAAAATAATTAGTAAGATGAAAAAAGTAAATAAAATGGTGATGTGATAGGATTTGTCGGGTAGGGGTGGGGTAGACCTGGTAAGGCCATGTGCTGGTGGCTCTCTAGCCGAGTGGTGTGGCTCAGCCTATTGAGAAGTGGGTGGGTGGTACATGGGGCTATGGGTGGGAGAAAGGAAGGGAAAAAGGGGAAAGAGAGAGAAGAAACCAACCAACCAACAAATAAATAAATAAAAATAAAAGCAACAATAACAACAAAAAAATATGGTGGTAGTCATTATCATAGGGCAACATGTGTGTTAACTGTTTAATGAGAAACTATCTTGTTCTGTAAACCTTCATCTAAAGTGAGAATAGC
>NW_004443944.1:29799553-29826512 GCF_000243295.1 Trichechus manatus latirostris
AACCAATGTCATAAAACAATATGTGTACTGACTGTTTAATGAGAAACTATTTGTTCTGTAAACCTTCACCTAAAGTACAATTAAAAAAAAATATGGTGGTGGGGGCGCTGGCCTTTGGGAGCAGAGTGGAATTGGGGTGGCACTGAGCTGATGTCTCTCTCACTGGATGGCACAGCGTGACCCATCAGGAAGGGGCAGAGGCAGTGCACAGTCTAGGTGGAGAGAAGGAAAAAAAGAAGGGGAAAGATAACAAAAAATAAAGAAATATGGCACTGAGGGAGCTGGCCTGTGGGGGTGGTGCAGACTCAGGGGAGGCCATGTGCCAGAGGCTCTCCAGCTGAGTGGTACAGCACAGCTACCAAGGAGTTGGTGGTTGCATGCATGGGGCTGGGTGGATGGGAGAAAAGAAAGGAAGGAAGGGAGAGAGAGAGAAGAAACAATAACAAAAGAAAAAAAAAAGAAAACCAAACAAACAAACAATAAATAAAATGGCACTGAGGGAGCAGGTTGGTGATGGCAGTGTAGACCCAGGGAGGCCAAGCTCAGTGACTCTCCAACTGAGCTGTGCAGCACGGCCCCTCCAGAAGGGGGCTAGGTGGGTGGGAGAAAGGAAAGGAAGGAGAACAGAGAGAGAGAAGAAACAGAAAAAAAGAAAGAATAAAGCAAACAAACCAAAAATCACAGCCTGTCAAAAAGGGGAGAGAATGGCACATGGGGCTAGCTGGGCAGGAGAAAGAGAAGGAAGGAAAGGAGAGAGAGAAAAGCAACAAAAAAAGCCAAAAATATCAAAAACCAAACAAACAAAAGTACAAATCAAAAAACAAAGAAACAAAAAAATGGTGCTGAAGGGGCCAGCCCATGGGGGCAGGGCAGACCTTAGCAGCAGTGAGCTAGTGTCTCCCCGGCTGAGCAACCGTAGCCCGTTGGCAAGCAGTAAAGGCCGCATAGAAAGAATAAGGATGGGGGTGGGAAAGCATGTATCCCTGGTTACTGGGTGCTCTGTCTCCTGTTGGGAGTTCCATGGAGTTGCCTTCCCATACCCCCTGTCTGAAGTTCTCAGTGGCAGAGGTCCAAGATGGCAAATCTGGGTGGCAGTGAGCTGATATCCCTCTGGCCGAGCACCCGTGCCCGTTGGCAAGTGGAGGAAGCCTCATACAAGGAAGAAGGGTGTGGGGTGCGAAAGTGTGTACCTCTGGTTATTGGCTGCTCTATCTCTTGTTGGGAGCTCCGTGAAGTTGCCTTCCCATACTCCCTGTCTAAGTTTTTTGGTGGCTATAGCCCAAGATGGTGAATCTAGCCATGTTAGCTGGTAGGGGACCTCCACTCTATAGCTCTCCTCGTTCTCTGTTCTTTGTTTGTTTCTTATTCCATTTGGTGCTTGATTGAGTTCTTTACTCCTTCATTTGGTACTTAAGGTTCCAGGATTGATGTTTGTATCAGTTTTACTTAGTTTTTTGGGTCTTTGCTGTAGAAGGATGACATGGTGCTTCTGTCTATAGCACCATGTTGGCTCCACATCTAGGGTATATTTTCTTGATTTTGCATAGATAATATTAGTGATGGATAGGTGAAGTCTGTGATTACTACTTGTAAAATAAAATATCTGAGTCTCTCAAAGGCAGTTTGGGAAATTAAGGACCCTTGTAAGAGAAAGCAGATGTTGTGATGAAAGTACCATCAGTAGATACTCAGCCCAAGGGAAGTTCATCTTTAAGTTACTATGCCTATAGATAGAGATGAAACTGACAAACTGAGTTTGGAGTAGGAAATTGACTTTTTTTCTCTGAGAAAGAATGTTAGAGGTTAGAGGAAAACAGAGATTGAAAATAAATTCCTCTCTGAAAAGATGTAAATCAGGTATGGCAAAGATTTCAGGAGACTTCTGGTCAATGAATCTTTTCCTCCAGACTAGTTTGATGCAGATGCTGTGAAGAACCAGCTTCTTACTGTTGCTAGAATTAGTCAGTTGCAACTTCCCCTTTTTTGTGGATCATCAATGGCAATTTCTAAATGCCCGTTGATTCCCCTTTGCACCTCATCCATCAATCAGTGCATTCCCAAAGACTACTGATTATTTTGATTTCAACCCAAGTGAAGACATAATCAGGGAGTTAAACCTTACTGCTGCCAACTTCCACCCCAAATTCCAAAGTCAAGTACAAATGATATGAGGATCATCTATTGACTTCAAGAATTCCTGCCAAGCTCCCTACAAAAAAATGAGAATTGACCTCATTATTAAAACATGTCTCCTATACACTAACAAAGAGAAATTTGAAAAATAAATCAGGAAAACAATATTATTTATAATAGCTCTGGAAAAGATAAAATACTTAAGAATAAATCTAACCAGGGACGTAAAAGACCTCTGCAAAAAAAAAACTACAAAGCACTATTTCAAGAAACAAAAAGAGACCTACATAAATGGAAAAACATACCATGTTCATGGATAGGAATACTCAACATTGTGAAAATATCAATTCTACTCAAAGTGATCTATAGATATAATGCAGTCTCAACCCAAATACCAACAGCATTCTTTAATGAGATGGAAAAACTAATCACCAACTTCACATGGAAAGGAAAAAGTCCCCAGATAAGGAAAGCATTATTGAAGAAAAAGAACAAAGTAGGAGGCCTTTCACTGCCTAACCTCAGAAGATGCTATATGGCCACAGTAGTCAAAACAGCCTGGCACTGGTACAATGATAGACACATAGACCCATGGAACGGAATCAAGGACCCAGACGTAAATCCATCCACCTATGTTAAAAAGACAATCTTTTTAACAAATGGTGCTGGAAAAACTGGATATCTATCTGTAAAAAAATGAAACAGGACCTATACCTCACACCATACAAGAAAACGAACTCAAAATGGATCAAAGATCTAAATATAAAACCTAAAGATCATGGAAGAAAAAACAGGAACAATGTTAGGGGCCCTAATACATGGCATAAATACAATACAAACCATAACTAACAATGCACAAACACCAGAAGATAAACTAGATAACTGGGAGCTCCTAAAAATCAAACACTTATGCTCATCAAAAGACTTCACCAAAAGAGTAAAATGAGAACCTACAGACTGGCAAAAAACTTTTGGCTATGACATATCTGACAAGGGTCTAATCTCTAAAATCTATAGAGCACTTCAACAGCTAAAGAACAAAAAGATAGATAATCCTATTAAAAAATGGGCAAAGGATATGAACAGATATTTCACCAAAGAAGACTTTCAGATGGCTGACAGACACAGGAGGAAATGCTCACGATCGTTAGCCATTAGAGAAATGCAAATCAAAACTACAATGAGATACCATCACACCCCAACGTTACCAGCACGAATCAAAAAAACAGAAAATAACAAATGTTGGAGAGGCTGCGGGGAGATTGGAACCCTTATGCACTGCTGGTGCGAATGCAAAATGGTACAACCACTATAGAAAATGATATGGCACCTCCTTAGAAAGCTGGAAATAGAAATACCATATGATCCAGCAATCTCACTCCTCGGAATGTATTCTAGAGAAATAACAGCTGTCACGTGAATAGACATTTGCACATCCATGTTCATTGCAGCATTATTCACAATAGCAAAATGATGAAAACAACCTGAGTGCCCATTAACAGATGAATGGATAAACAAATTATGGTATATACACACAGTGGAATACTATGCAATGATAAAGAACAATGATGAATCTGCAAAACATCTCATAACATGGATGAATATAGACGGCGTTATGCTGAGTGAAATAAGTCAATCACAAAAGGACAAATATTGTATGAGACCACTATTATAAAAACCAAGAAAAGGTTTACACAGAGAAACAAACAAACAAACAATCTTTGATGGTTATGAAGCAGGGAAGGGTGGAGAGGGTAAATCACTAACTAGACAGTAGACAAGTGTTAACTTTTGTGAAGGGAAAGACAACACATAATATAGGAGAAATCAGCACAACCTGATCAAGGCAAAGTCATAGAAGCTTCTTGGACACATTCAAACACCTTGAGGGACATAGTTACTGGGACTCAGGGCTGGGGACCACGGTCTTGGGGGACATCTAGGTCAATTGGTATAACATAGTTCATAAAGGAAATCTTCTACATCCTACTTTGCTGAGTAGCATCTGGGGTCTTAAAAGCTTGCAAGCAGCCATCTAAGATACATCTATTGGTCCCATCCTGTCTGGAGGAAAGGAGAATGAAGAAAACCAAAGACACAAGGAAAATATTAGTCCAAAGTGCTAATGGACCACATGAACCACACCCTCCACCAGCCTGAGCTCAGAAGAACTAGATGGTGTCTGGCTACCACTACCGACCGCTCTGATGGGATCACAGTAGAGGGTCCCAGACAGAGCAGGAGAAAAATGTAGAACAAAATTCAAATTCACAAAAAAAAAGACCAGACTTACTGATCTGACAGAGAATGGAGGAACCCCCAAGTCTACGGCCCCCGGACACCCTGCTAACTCAGAACTGAAGCCACTCCTAAAGTTCACCTTTCAGCCAAAGATTAGACAGGCCTATAAAACAAACAGCAATGCATGTGAAAAACGTGTTTCTTACTTCAATCAAGTGTATGAGACCTAATGGGCAACACCTGCCCAAAAGCAAAGATGAGAAGGCAGGAAGGGACAGGAAAACTGGATGAATGGACACAAGGAACCCAGGGTGGAAAAAGAAAGGGGGAGAGTGTTGACACAATGCAGGGATTGCAACCAATGTCACAAAACAATTTGTGTATAAATTTTTGAATGAGAAACTAATTTGCACTGTAAATTTTCACCTAAAGCACAATCCAAAAAAAAAAAAAAGTCCCCATCTGTGGCCCATTTTCTTTCCAGCTTCAGTGATGGCGCCTTTGTATCAGCAGAGCAGAGTTAAATTGTCTGATTCCTGAAGCAATTCCCCTTGGGACTTAACTGTGCAAGTTGCTGGGTGGAAAGCGTTGGTGAACTCAGAGTCCAGGCTTTGGTTCAGTGTTTTTGGCAGTCTGACAAAAGCCATCCCCTGCCTTCCCACTGCTTTTATGCAACTCTGACTGTTAATGACCTCCAGCTGTGGGGCCACCCCTCTGATCACTCATCCTGGCCTCCCGGATCTTCATTGCTTTCAGAACTAATGCACTATTGTATTCCCCAGCTCCCTGGCCCTCTCTGCCTCAAGGACCCCATTTCCCAGAGTACTGCCAACTCAGAAGTGATTTCCCTGGTGTGAGTTCTTTTGCTTAGGACAAATGAGCTGTCACATTTCTAATCAGGAAAAAAAAAAAATCTAGTCGATTCCAACTCATAGAGACCCTATAGGACAGAGTAGAACTGCCCCATGGGGTTTCCAATGCTGTAAATCTTTACAGAAGCAGACTGCCACATCTTTCCCCCACTGAGCAGCTGGTGGGTTCGAACTGTCTACCTTTTAGTTAGCAGCTGAGCTCTTTAACCACTGCACCACCAGGGCTCCTAATCAGGAAGCAGCCTGAAATTAAGGTGCAAAAAACTAAGTTGTAGAGACTGAAGGGATTTGATGCAATTGAATTTCAGGGGTTGTCTGAGTCTCCCTGGAGTTGAGCCTGCTGTATGTGGGGTCTCCTGCTCATGGCTTTGAGGCAGTTTGATAATTTGAAATGTCACTCAGCCATGATGGAGCCCTGGTGGATCCAGGATCCAACAGATTTCTGAACTAGGACTCCATCCACTGCAATTTTATGTATGAATCATGGCTTTATCACTTATTAGCTATGTGACCTTGGGCAAGTTGTTTAATCTCTTTAGGCCTCAGTTTCCTCAGATATAAAATGGGGCAATAATACTTATTCCACAGTGTTAACGTGAGTTTTAAATGAAATATGATATGTATAGTGCTGGCACATGGTAGATGCTCAATGAATTTCAATTCCCTTAACCCCACACTTTACATTTTAGAGGAAATCTATTCACCTGTCTCACCTCTTTCTTAGTAGGCAGGATGAGGCTTGGTGTCTTACGCTGGGTCCTCTAGAGAAGCAACACCAGTAAAGCATATAAATATGTATATAGAGAGATCTATATCAAGGAAAAGGCTCACACAGTTGCAGAGGATGTAACATCCCAAGTCGGTAGACCAGAATAGAGGATTCTTCTGATTCATATAGCTTCAGGGGCTGGTGAACCCAAGATTGGCAGGTCGGAAAGCTGGGCTCTTGCTCACAGGCTGTGAAGATCCACGAATCCCAAGATTGGCAGGCAAGACTGCAGGTAAGCTGCTAGCTCAAGTCCCAAGAATCGGAGGTCAGATGAATAGGAGCCAGCTGCAGGATCCAGAGCAAGTAAAAGCCAGAATGTTCGCTTATATTCGGATGCAGGCCACACACCCAAGGAAACTCCCTTGCCATTGACTGGCTACTCACGGCAGATCCCATCATGGGGGTGATTACATATAATCTCAACAGAGAAGTGATCACAACATTATACGACTGCCAAAACACTGGGAATTGTGGTGCAGTCAAGTTGACACACAGTCTTAACCATCACGCTTGGGATGAAGAAGATGTTTTTCAGGGCATCTCTACATAGGATGTAGGATGGACATCCTAGGAAGTTACAGGGATTGGTGTCTCTCTTTCTCAGATTCCAGTTTACTGGCCTAGTAACCTGGACCAAGAGATCTGTGTGAATTTAGCCCCACTTTAGAGAATGCTTGCAACGTTCATTTCTGGAACAAGCCTCTCATTTGGCATGACCGGGACTCCTCATTAACATAACCCAGCCCAGAACCTTGGGGATAGCGATGATTTTAATCCTACAGTGTGTGGTGAAATGTGCTGGGCCATATGGTATATAGTTTTTATATACAACTTTTAAAAGCATAAGTACTTGTTACAGAATATGACATTAGAAGGTCCATATTATAGATAGTTATTTACATCACTGCCAACTCTTTGAAGTAGAAATCCTCCCTCATTCATACTTATTTCCCTTAAATACCTACCATATAGCTTTGCACATTGAAGGTGCTTGTTAAATTGGATTGAGCTGACCCAGTATCACATGACATAAAACTTTAAGCCTTGATTTTGCTACTTACAGGCTCATTGGTATGATTTTTTTTTTCTCCTGAGAGCTGAAATGGAAGTGTTCCAAACTGTGGAAGGGATGAGTGAAATAGAGAAAATGATGTAATCTTAGAATAGATTGGAGTATGTTTCTTGTCTATGGTAGTCAGTAGTATCTTTTCTTGCTATGTCCTAAATGTCTTTAGGCAGTGTGGAGAGATTAAAGAAAGGCTCATACATCTTATAACATGGACAAGGACATTATGCTGAGTGAAATAAATCAATCACAAAAGGACAAATATTGTATAAGACCACTTTTATAAAAAGTCAACAATAAGTTTACACACAGAAAGCAACGTTCTTTGATGGTTACCAGAGATGGGAGAGGGAGGAAGGGAGAATCACTTACTAGATAGTAGACATGTGTTAATACTGGTTTAGGGTTAGGCAGTACACAATATGGGAGAAGTCAACACAATGTAGCCAAGGTAAATGAAGAAACTGAGAGGTACGCAAGAATAATGGACAACTACAGTGAATGCTATAACATACACAATTCTGCAACAACAGTAATAACAGCCAAAAATTTGTGAGTGGGTACATAAATAGATATGTATGCTATATAGGTGTGGCAGGGCATCTGGGAGCACATGTGCATGCATATGTAGGTATAGTTGTGGACATTTGTATATACATATTTGTATATGCTGCATATATATTCATATATATAATAGAGCACATGGGGGCACAGTAATAGAAACTTCTTAGACATATCCAAGTACCTTGTGGGTCTGAGTTACTGGGCTTGAAGGCTAAGGACCATAGCCTCAGGGGACATCTAGGTCAATTGGCATGACAGAGTTCATAAAGATAATGTTCTACATCCTAGTTTGGTGAGTAGTATCTGGGGTCTTAAAAGCTGGTGAGAGGCCGTCTAAAATACAGCTATTTGTCTCTTCCCATCTGGAGCAAAGGAGAGTGAAGGAAACCAAAGACTCCAGGAAGCAATTAGTCCAGACATCTAATGGTCCACATGAACCACAGCCTCCTCTAGCCTGAGACGAGAAGAACTAGGTGGTGCCCAGCTACCACTACCGACCGCTTTGACGAGGGACACAATAGAAGGTACCAGTTAGAATGGGAGAAAAATGTAGAACGAAATTCAAATTCATAAAAAAAGACCAGACTAACTGGACTGATAGAGACTGGGGGAATCCTTGAGACTATTGCCCTAAGATACCCTTTGAACCTGGAACTGAAGTCACTCCTGGAGGCCACCTTTCAGCCAAATAATAGATTGGCCTATAAACAGTAACACCCATGAGGAATGTGCTACGAAACCAAATGGACAACATCTGCCCAAAAGGAAAGATGAGAAGGCAAGGAGGGGCAGCGAAACTGGAGGGATGGAAATGGGGAAAGCAGGGTGGAAATGGAGAGAGTGCTGATACAATGCGGGGATAGCAAACAATGTTGTGGAAAAAATTGCGTATGAATTGTTGAATGAGAAACTAATTTGCTGTGTACTCGTTCACTTAAAACACAATAAAATGTTCAAAAAAAAAAAAAAAGGATGATACTGGTCAATGCTTTTCTGGTTCTCTGTTTCTTAAGTTTCCTCAACAGTGTGGGGATATTCAAGATGGCAGGAGATGATGAAGATTTACTGATGCCCAGTCAGCCTACCACCACTCATTTGTCAGTTTGTCATACTGTGGTGGCTTGCGTGTTGCTGTTTGCTGGAAGCTATGCCACTTTTATTTCAAATACCAGCAGTGTCACCTATGGTGGACCGATTTCAGTGGAGCTTCCAGACTAATACAGACTAGGAAGAAGGACCTGGTGGTGTACTTCTGAAAAAACTGGCAGTGAAAACATTATGAATAGCAGTGGAACATTGTCTGACATAGTGCCGGAAGATGAGCTCCTAAGGTTGGAAGGCACTCAAAATACAACCAGGGAAGAGCTGCCTCCTCAAAGTAGAGTCAACCTTAATGACATGGATGAAGTCAAGCTTTTGGACCTTCATTTGCTGATGTAGCATGACTCAATATGAGATGAAACAGCTGCAAACATCCATTAATAATTGAAACATGGAATGTAGAAAGTACGAATCTAGGAAAATTGTAAGTCATCAAAAATGAAATGGAATGCATAATGATTGATATCCTGGCATTAGTGAGCTGAAATGGACTGGTATTGGCCATTTTGAATTGGACAATCATATGATCTACTATGCCAGGAATGACAAACCGAAGAGGAATGGTGTTGCATCCATTGTCAAAAAGAACATATCAAGATCTGTCCTGAAGTACAATACTCTCCGTGATAATATCCATACGTCTACGTGGAAGACGAGTTAATACGACTATTATTCAAATTTACGCACCAACCACTAAAGCCAAAGATGAAGAAATTAAAGGTAAAACCAACTTCTGCTGTCTGAAAATGATCAAACATGAAATCAAGATGCATTGATTATTACTGGTGATTGGAATGCAAAAGTTGGAAACAAAGGAGAAGGATCAGTAGTTGGAAAATATGGCCTTGGTGATACAAACGACTCTGGAGATCGCCTGATAGAATTTTGCAAGACCAATGACTTATTCATTGCAAATACCTTTTTGCAACAACATAAATGTTAATTATACACGTGAACCTCACCAGATGGAAAACATAAGAATCAAATCAACTACATCTGTGGAAAGAGACGATGGAGAAGCTCAATATCATCAGTCGGAACAAGGTCAGGGGCCAACTGTGGAACAGATCATCAATTATTCATATGCAAGTTCAAGTTGAAGCTGAAGAAAATTAGAACAAGTCTACCAGAGCCAATATATGACCTTGAGTATATTCCACCTAAAATTAGAGACCATCTCAAAAATGGATTTGAGGCACTGAACACTAATGACCAAAGACCAGAAGAGTTGTGGAATGACATCAAGGACATCATACTTAAGAAGAAAACAAGAGGTCATTAAATAGGCAGGAAAGAAAGAAAAGATCAAAATGGATGTCAGAAGAGACTCTGAAAGTTGCTCTTGAACATAGAGCAGCTAAAGAAAATGGAAGAAATGATGAAGTAAAAGAGCTGAACAGAAGATTTCAAAGGGTGGCTTGAGAAGACAAAGTAAGGTAATGAAATGTGCAAAGACCTGGAGTTGGGAAACCAAAAGGAAAGAACATACTTGGCATTTCTCAAGCTGAAAGAACTGAAGAAAAAATTCAAGCCTCGAGTTGCAATGTTGGAGGATTCTACCAGGAAAATATTAAACGGTTCAGGAAGCATCAAAAGAAGATGGAAGGAGTCACTGTACCAAAAAGAATTGGTTGGCCATTTCAGGAGGTAGCATATGCTCAAGAACCAATGGTACTGAAGGAAGAAGTCCAAGCTGCACTGAAGGTATTGGTGAAAAACAAGGCTCCAGCAATTGACAGAATACCAACTGAGATGTTTCAACAAGCAGATGCAGTGCTGGAGGTACTCACTCATCTATGCCAAGAAATTTGGAAGATAGCTATCTGCCCAACCGACTGGAAGAGATCCATATTTGTGCCCATCCCAAAGAAATATGATCCAACAGAATGTGGAAATTACTGAACAATATCATTAATATCACACAAAAGTAAAATTTTGCTGAAGATTATTCAAAAGCAGTTGCGGCAGTACATCAATAGGGAACTGCCAGAAGTTCAAGCCAGATTATGAAGAGGACATGGAAGGAGAGATATCATTGATGATGTCAGATGGGTCTTGGCTGAAAGCAGAGAATACCAGAAAGATGTTTACTTGTGTTTTATTGACTATGCAAAGGCATTCGACTGTGTGGATCATAATAAATTATGGATAACATCGCGAAGAATGGGAATTCCAGAGCACTGAACTGTGCTCATGTGGAGCTTGTACATAGACCAAGAAGCAGTCATTCGAACAGAACAAGGGGATACTGGGTGGTTTAAAGTCAGGAAAGGTGTATGTCAGGGTTGTGTCGTTTCACCACACATACAATCTGTATGCTGAGCAAATAATCTGGGAGTCTGGACTATATAAAGAATGTGGCATCAGGTTGGAGGAAGACTCATTAACAACCTGTGATATGCAGATGATACAACCTTGCTTGTTGAAAGCAAAGAGGGCTTGAAACACTTAATGATGAAGATCAAAGACTACAGCCTTCAGAGGACAGTGGGGACCATGGTCTCCGGGAACATCTAGCTCAATTGGTATAACATAATTTATAAGGAAATTGCTCTATAGTCTACTTTGGTGAGTAGCGTCTGGGTTTTAAAAGCCTGTGAGCGGCCATCTAAGAAACTCCACTGGTCTCACCCCTTCAGGAGCAAGGGAAAATGAAGAAAACTAAAGACACAAGGGAAAGATTAGTCCAAAGGACTAATGGACCACAACTACTATGACGTCCACCAGACTGAGCCCAGTACAACTAGATGGTGCCTGGCTACCACCACTGACTGCTCTGACAGGCATCACAATAGAGGGTCCCGGACAGAGCAAGAGAAAAATGTAGAACAAAATTCTAACTTACAAAAAAAGACCAGACTTACTGGCCTGACAGAGACTGGAGAAACCCCGAGAGTATGGCCCCCAGGCACCCTTTTAGCTCAGTGGTGAAGTCACTTCCGAGGTTCACTGTTCAGCCGGGGAGTGGACAGCCCCATAAAACCAAGTGTGACTAATAAGGCACAGCAGTCCAGGGACAAGGGCTACAAGGCAGAAGAGGACAGGAAAGCTGGTGATAGGGAACCCAAGGTTGAGTAAGGATAGTGTTGATGTGTTGTGAGGTTGTTAACCATTGTCATACGGCAACATGTGTACTAACTGTTTAATGAGAAACTATTTTGTTCTGTAAACCTTTATCTAAAATGAGAATAGCAGCACAATTGGAAGAGAGTAGTTGATGTCACTGAACTGTGCATGTAGAAATTTTTGAAATGGTGTATCTTTGGCTATGTATATTTTCACACACACACACAAAAAAAGGTCGAGAAGGGAGAGGGTTGACATGTCGTGGGGTTGTTAACCGATGTTGTAGAACAGTATGTGTACTACTGTTTAATAAGAAACTATTTGTTTTGTAAACCTTCACCTGAAGTACAATTTTAAAAAAAAGAAAGTAATGTAGAATAGTTTGCCTAGAGGCCTCAATTTGGATTTATGGTGCTTAATAGATACTTCATGGGAAATTTTGAACCTAAAGGTCAAGAATTGGACATTTGATCATCTATCCAAGGGGAGTCAATGAAGGTTTGTGAGTGGCAAATATTTTTTGAGGGCCCAGACATTAAACTGGTACTGGGGAGCAAAGAATAAGAAGGCCAAGATATGGTAACTGATCTCAAAGAGCTAACATTTCAGTAGGGGAGGCAGATATATAAATAAATGATTTTTATGTTTAGTTGAACCTCTTTTATCTAATGTAATTTGATCCAAAAGTTGGTTTATTAACTAAAATCAAATTTGGTTATAAAAGGGAATTAAGAAATACCTTTTAATATTTTAATTTAAAATATAAAATTGTGCATTCTTTCACTGATATCTATCATTCTTTTGGTATAGAGTCAAGGCCTTTTCTTTGAGTAAGGATCTTCTCCTTATAATTATGTATCACCTTTCTTACATAAACCACATAAATAATGCATGGTATATGATTTGCTCTTTGGGTTTTTTAAAAATGAAATGAAAAATTAAAGACACTTGAAAGTAAAAAAAAAAGAAAGCAATACAGCCTTCAGTATGGATTGCACCTCAACATATCAACATAAAGAAAACAAAAATCCTCACAACTGGACCAATAAGCAACATCGTGATAAACGGAGAGAAAATTGAAGCTGTCAAACTTCATTTTTATTTTTTAAAAAATTTTTTCCATACAAAAATTTATACATACATTGTTATGTAACTCTGATTGCTCTCCCCATACTGTGACAGCACACTCCTCCTTTCCACCCCTGATTCCCCGGTCCGTTCAACCAGCTCCTAACACTCTCTGCCTTCCCATCTCACCTCTGGACAGAAGCTGCCCATTTAGTCTCTTGTATCTACTTGAACTAAGAGGTACACTCCTCACTAGTATCACTTTATGTCTCACAGTCCAGTCCAATCCCTGTCTGAAGAGTTGGACTTGGAAATTGTCAAACTTCATTTTACTTGGCTCCACAATCAACGCCCACGGAAGCAGCAGTCAAGAAATCAAACATCGAACTGCATTGGGCAAATCTGCTGCAAAAGACCTCTTTAAAGTGTTAACAAGCAAAGACGTCACTTTGAGGACTAAGGTGCGACTGACCCAAGCCATGGTATGGTCAATTGCCTTATATGCACACTAAAGCTGGACAATGAATAAGGAAGACAAAAGAAGAATTGATGCCTTTCAACTATGGTGTTGGTGAAGAATACTGAATACACTATGGGCTACCAGAAGAACAAACAAATCTGTCTTGGAAGAAGTACAGCCAGAATGCTCCTTAGAAGCAGCGATGGTGAGACTTCTTCTCACATGCTTTGGACATGTTATCAGAAAGGACCAATCCTTGGAGAAGGACATCATGCTTGGTAAAGTAGAGGGTCAGGGGAAAAGAGGAAGACCCTCAGCAAGATGGATTGACGCAGTGGACTCAAGATGCAACAGTGGGCTCAAGCATGTCAATGATTATGAGGATGGCACAGGACCGGGCAGTGTTTCGTTCTGTTGTACTTAGGCTGCTATGAGTCAGAATCAACTCGACAGCACCTAACAACATGAATCCAATATTCAGACAGCCTGACTTGGCACAGACTCCACCTTGCCAACTGATTCCCCAGGATGGGTTATTAAAGACTATTCAGAGATCCTGTATGACCCTAGAGCTACATTGTTAATGGGTAAAATGTGCAAAAAGCAGAAGCAGAGTATGAAGGCCATTAGCAGACTCTCTCAAAGAAGAATTGTGATGAAAGCCTTAGGAAGCAGCAGCCACTGGAAGTAATTGTATTTTTATCCAGTAATAGTGGGCAGGGCTTCATATAGTGTCTACAGTTCTTGCAACAACCTGAAAATAGTATTATCATCTCGGTTTTATAGATGAGGAACCTGAGGCTCAAAGAGGTTAAAGGACTTGCCCAAGGTCACACAGCCAGAAAGTAGCAAAGTTGCAATCAAACTCAGGTCAGTTTCTGTCTCCAAAATCCATGCTCTTTATATCACAGAACTCTACTTTTCCAGAGTGAAGAAAGCATCTACTGGCCATATCATGAACAATTTTAGCACCAAAATAATTAAGGACAGTAATAAATTATAAACCACTAAAAAGTAGAAATCCATAAATTCCAACTCATAATAGAGGCCAGGGTTTTTTTCTAAACCTCTTTACTTTTTTTACTCATAGGTAAAGAGTAAATGTCTTAGTTATCTGGAGCTGCTATAACAGAAGTACCACAAGTGGATGGCTTTAACAAACAGAAGTTTATTCTCTCACAGTCTAGTAGGCTAGAAGTCCAAATTCAGGGCATCAGCTCCAGGGTAAGGCTTTCTCTCTCTGTCGGCCTTCTCATCAATCTTCCCCTGGACTAGGAGCTTCTCCCGCAGGGACCCGGAGTCCAAAGTGCTCTGCTCCCGGCACTGCTTCTTTCTTGGTGGTAGGAGGTCCCCCTGTCTCTCTGCTCACTTCTCTCTTTTATATCTCAAGAGATTGCCTCAGGACACAATCCAATCTTGTAAACTGAGTCCTGCCTTACTAACACAACTGCTGCCCATCCTCCCTCATTAACATTATAGAGGCAGGATTTACAACATAGAGGAAAATCACACAATACCGGGAATCATGGCCCAGACAAATTGATACACACATTTTTTGGGGCACATAATTCAATCCATGACACCTGGTCAAGTTGTTGTCTGATTTCTCCACTGTAGAGTTACTAATTTTCGCCTAATTTCTCCTCCATTTATTTATCTATTATGAGTTGGGATTTATGGATTTCTATTTTTTTAGTTGTTTATAATTTATTACTGTCCTTAATTATTTTCGTGCTAAAATTGTTTATGATATGGCCAGTAGGAGCTTCTTCAAGCTGGCTGCTTTGCCCTCAAGACATGAGCCCATCATTATTTTGAGTAATTCCATACTTTATAGCATAGTAAGATGCTCCAGGGTTATCTTATGCCTCCTGTGCCGCAGCTCTGGAATCAGCCATTTTCCCAAGGTATTTTGTTGCTTTAAAATAAGTTTTAAAATGAATACAGTAAAGTTTTAAAATGAATACTTTTTGTGTGTGTGTATAGTTCATTTTAACACATGTATAGATTCATGTAACCACTGCCACAAACAGGACACTGAACAGTTCCATCACCCCAAACATCTCCCTTGTACTAGGCCTTTGTAGTCACATTCTCCTCCACCATCCCCAACCCCTGGCCATCGTTCATTTGTTCTCCATCAGTATAGTTTTGTCTTTTTGAGAATGTCATATAAATAGAATAATACAATATGTAACCTGTGAAACTATCTAGGTCTGGAGATTTCAGGTAGGTTTATAACTATGAATTCAATTTCTTTAATAGTTACAGGACTATTCAAGTTATCTGTTTTATCTTGGGTGAGTTTTGGTAGTTTGTGGTTTTCAAAGAATTAGTCCATTTCCATTTAATCTAAGTTGTTGAATTTAGGTGCATAGAGTTGTTTATAGTCTTCCCTTATTATCTTTTTAATGTCTATGGAGTCTCTAGTGATAAACCTTCTTTCATTACTGATATTGAAAATTTGTGTCTTCTCTCTTTTTTCTTTGTTAATCTTGCTAGAGGTTTATCGATTTTATTGATCTTTTCCAAGAACAAGCTTTTGGTTTTCTCGATGTTCTGTCTCTTTATCTTTTCCTGTTTTCAGTTTCATCGATTCCTACTCTTTATTATTGCCTTCCTTCTGCTTGCTTTGGGTTTAATTTGCTGTTCTTTGTAATTTCTTAAGGTGGAAGCTTAGATTATTGATTTGAGAATTTTCTTCTTTTCTAATATAAGCATTTAATGCTGTAAATTTCCCTCTAGGAACTGTCTTAGGTGCATTTTAAAATATTGATGTGTTGAATTATCATTTTTGTTCAGTTCAAAATATTTTATAATTTAGTTGAGACTTACTCTTTAATCTTTTGATTGTTTAGAAGTGTGTTGTTTAATTTCCAAATGTTTCGAGATTTTCTTGTTATCTTTCTAGTTTTGAATTCTAGCCTAATTCAATTATGGCCTGAGAGCATACTTTGTATAATTTAAATTCTCTTAAATTTGTTAAGGTTTATTATATGAGCCAGGATATGGTCTATCTTAGTGAATGGTCCATGTATACTTGAAATAAAAGAAATTTTTTTTGCTGTTGTGGAGTGTTCTATAAATGTCAGTTAGAGTCAGTTGCTTGAGTTCTTCTACACATTGCTGATTTTCTGTCTAATAGTTCTACTGATTACTGACAGAAGAAAGCTGATGTCTCCAACTTTAGTTGTGGATTTATTTATTTCTCCTTTCAGTTCTATGAGTTGCTTCTTCATTTATTTTATAGGTGTGTACACATTTAGGATTACTAAATATTCTTGGTGAATTGACCCTTTTATCGTTATATAATACCCCTCTTTATTCTTGATTATTTTCTTTGCTCTGAAGTCTGCTTTGCCCAATATTAGTATAGCCACTCCAGCTTTCTTTTGATTAGTTGTTTACATGTTATACCTTTTCTTTTACTTCCACTTTTAACCTAGCTATGTCACTGTATTTGAAATATGTTTACAGACAGTATATAGTTGCAATATTGAAGGGTTCTGTGGGCAAAAATATTGAACGGCACAGGAAGCATCAAAAGAAGATGAAAGGAATACACAGAGTCACTATACCAAAAAGAATTGGTCGACCTTCAGCTATTTCAGGAGGTGGCATATCATCAAGAACCGATGGTATTGAAGGAAGAAGTCCAAGCTGCACTGAAGCCATTTGCAAAAAACAAGGCTCCAGGAATTGACGGAATACCAATTGGATGTTTCAACAAATGGATGCAGCCCTGGAGGTGCTCACTCATCTATGCCAAGAAATTTGGAAGACAGCTACCTGGCCAACTGACTGGAAGAAATCCATATTTGTACCCATTCCAAAGAAATGTAATCCAACAGAATGTGGAAATTATTGAACAATATCATTAATATCACATGTAAGTAAAATTTTTTCTGAAAATAATTCAAAAACAGTTGCAGCAGTACATCCACAGGCAACTGCCAGAAATGCAATGTAGATTCAGAAGAGAATACCAGAAAGATATTTACCTGTGTTTTATTGACTATGCAAAAGCATTCGACTGTATGGATCATAACAAATTATGGATAATATTTTGAAGAATGAGAATCCGGAACACTTAATTGTGCTCATGTGGAACCTGTACATAGGCCAAGAGGCAGTCGTTTGAACAGAACAAAGGGATGCTGCATGGTTTAAAATCAGGAAAGGTGTGCGTCAGCATTGTATCCTTTCACTATAGTTATTCAATCTGTATGATTAGCAAATAATCTGAGAAACTGGACTATATGAAGAAGAACTGGGCATCAGGATTGGAGGAAGACTCATTAACAATTTGTGATATGCAGATGACACAACCTTGCTTGCTGAAAGTGAAGAGGACTTGAAGCACTTACTGATGAAGATCAAAGACTACAGCCTTCAGTATGGATTGCACCTCAACATAAAGAAAACAAAAATCCTCACAAATGGACCAATAAACAACATCATGATAAATGGAGAAAAGATTGAAGATGTCAAGGATATCATTTTACTTGGATCTACAATCAACGCCCATGGAAGCAGCAGTCAGGAAGTCAAACAACACATTGCATTGGGCAAATCTGCTGCAAACTCTTTAATCTGTTAACAAGCAAAGATGTCACTTTGAGGACTAAGGTGAGCCTGATCCAAGCCATGATATTTTCAATCACCTCATATGCATGTGAAAGCTGGACAATGAATAAAGAAGACCAAAGAAAAATTAATGCCTTTGAATTATGGCGTTGGCAAAGTATGTTGAATATGTATGTCATGGAATGCCAGAAGAAAGAACAAGTCTATCTTGGAGGAAGTACAGCCATAATGCTCCTTAGAAGCAAGGATGGTGAGACTTTGTCTCACGTGCTTTGAACATGTTCTCAGCAGGGTTCAGTTCCTGGAGGACATCATGCTTTGTAAAGTAGAGGGTCAGCGAAAGAGAGGAAGAACCTCAGTGAGATGGATTGACACAGTAGCTGCAACGATGGGCTCAGCATAGCAAGGATTGTGAGGATGGCACAGGACTTGGCAGTGTTTCATTCTGTTATACATAGGGTAGCTATGAGTTGGAACTGACTTGATGGCACTTAACAAAAACCCATAGTTTGATCATTTAAAAAAAAAATCCATCCTGACAATCTCTGTGTTTTAATTTGTGTGTTTGTACCTTTACATTTAATGTAAGAAGTAATTATGTTTGAATTTAGTTCTTTTATTATTTGTTTCCTCTTTTTTTTTGTTCCTCTGTTTTCCCTTTACTGCCATCTTTTGGGTTATTTGAATAATTTTAGTCTTCCATTTTAATTTATCTATTGTGTTGTTGTTGTTGTTTGTGTGTGTGTGTGTGTGTGTGTTTAACTACATCTCTGTGTAGTTTTGTTTGGATATTTACAATATACATACTTAACTTTTCAGTTTATTTACAATCAATGTTTTATCAATTTGAGTGGAACACAGAAATTTCACTATTATATAACTTCTTTTATTCTCCCCCCTTTATGATGTAGTTGTTTCATATATTACATATATTTATATGCAATATTTATATATTTATTATTTATATATATTTAGATGTAACATTTATATATTACATGTATATATTCCATCGGACAATGTTATAATTTTTGTTTGTTTTTAATTTTTTTATTATACTTTAGATGAAGGTTTACAGAACAAATAGTTTCTCATTAAACAGTTTGTACACATACTATTTTATGACATTGGTTAACAACCCCACCACATGTCAACACTCTCCCTTCTCAACTTTGGGTTCACTACTACCAGCTTTCCTGTCCCTTCCTGCCTTCTACTCCTTGTCCCTGGGCTGTTGTGTCCTATTAATCTCGTTTTGTTTTATGGGGCTGTCTAATCTTTGGCTGAAGGGTGAACCTCGGGAGTGACTTCATTACTGAGCTAAAAGGGTGTCCCAGGTTCATACTCTCAGGGTTTCTCCAGTCTCTGTCAGGCCAGTAAGTCTGGTCTTTTTTTGTGAGTTAGAATTTTGTTCTACATTTTTCTCCAACTCTGTCCAGGACCCTCTGTTGTGATCCCCGTCAGAGCAGTCAGTGGTGGTAGCCAGGCACCATCTAGTTGTACTGGACTCAGTCTGGTGGAGGCTGTGGTAGTTGTAGTCTATTAATCCTTTAGACTAATCTTTCCCTTGTATCTTGTTTTCTTCATTCTCCCATGCTCTTGAAGGGGTGAGACCAGTGGAATATCTTAGATGGCTGCTCACAGGCTTTTAAGACCCCAGATGCTACTCACCAAGGTAGAATGTAGCACATTTTTTTTTAATAAACTGTTATGCCAATTGAGCTAGATGTTCCCAGAGACCATGGTCTCTATAGCCCTCAAACGAGCAGTTTGGTCCCTCAGGGAGTTTGGATGTGTCTATGGAGCTTCCATGACCTTGCCTTGGACAAGTTGTGCTGGCTTCCCCAGTATTCGGTAGTCTTACCCTTCATCAAAGTTACCACTTATCTATTGTCTATTTAGTATTTCCCCCTCCTACCCCTTCCATCCCTTGTAACCATCAAAGATTGTTTCTTTTTGTGTGTAAACCTTTTCACGAGTTTTTATAGTAGTGGTCTCATACAATATTTGTCCTTTTGTGATTGACTTATTTCACTCAGCATAATGTCTTCCAGTTTCATCCAGTTATGAGATGCTTCGCAGATACATCATTGTTCCTTATTGTTGTGTAATACTCCATTGAGTGTGTGTACCATAGTTTGTTTATCCATTCATCAGTTGATTGGAGTCTAGGTTGTTTACATCTTTTTTGCTATTGTGAACAGTGCTGCAGTGAACATGGGCGTGCATATGTCTGTTCGGGTCACAGCTCTTATTTCTCGAGGATATATTCCTAGGAGTGGGATTGCTGGATTGTATGGTACAATATTATAATTTTTGCTTTCAAATGTCAAAGTCAAACATATTTTAAAGAACTCAGAGAAAAATAGTCTGTTATATTTACCCACATATTTACCATTTCTCTTGGTCTTCCTTTATTCCTGATGTTCCAGCTTTCCTTCTGGTATCATTTCCCTTCTTTCTGAAGAACTTCCTTTAGTAATTCTTCTAGAGTAGGTATGCTAGAAAGGTATTCTCTTGGTTACCATTCATCTGAGGATATCTTCATTTCATATTTTTTTCCTGACGGATATTTTTACTGCATAAAGAATTCTGGACTGACATTCTTTTAGCATGTTAAAAATGTTGTTTTACTTCCTTTTGACTTCTATGCTTTCTGATAAGAAATCCACAGCCATTCAAATCATTGTTCTCCTTAAGTAGCCTGTCCTTTTTTGTCTGTCTTCTTTCAGGATTTTTTGTTTGTCTTTAGTTTTCAGCAGTCTGATTTTGAAGTGCTTTGTTGCAGATATGTTTGGGATTATCTGAAATTTGCTAAGTCTTTGAATTTGTAGGTTTATACCCTTCACCAAATTTGGGGAGTTCTCAGCCATTATGTCTTCAAATAATTTTTCTTTACTACACTCTTTCTCCTCTCCTTCCAGGATTCTGATGACACAAATGTTAGACCTTTTGGTATTGTACTCTGAGACTCTGCTCATTTTTACCCCCAATTTTTTCTCTTTGTTGTTAAGATTGAATAATTTCTACTGATCTATCTTCACATTCACAGGCTCTTTCCTCTGTTGTCTCCATTCTGCTATCAACCCCTCCAGTGAGTTTATTTTGGTTATTGTATTTTTCAGTTCTAAAATTTCCATTCAGCTTTTCTTTATATCTTCTATTTCTTTCCTGAGATTTTTTAATATAATTTCAGTATTCAACCTTATTTGCTGGAGTATTTTTTATAATAGCTGCTTTAAAGTCTTTGTCAGATAATTCTAACACCTGTGCCAACTCAGCATTGACATTTGTTGATTGTCTTTTCCCAGGTGAGTTGAGATTTTCCTGGTTCTTCATATGCTGAGTAATTTTGGATTGTAACCTTGACATTTTGAATATTATGTTATTAGAGTCTGGGTCATGTTTAAATCCTATACAGAATGTTATTTCTGTTGTTGTTTTAGCAGGCAAATAATTGACTTGGCTGAGTTCAGGCTGCAAGTCCCGAACAGCCTTCTTTGGGTTGCAATTTCAATTGTTTTTAAAGCTTTTGCAGTTCCACTTGGATAGATCCCATGTGTGCACCACCCATTGGTTGGTCTGGGACCTGGGTAGTGATCTGTCTCATACTTCAGTTCTCAAAGTCTTTTTTTTACAAATTTTATTTAAGGTCTGATTCATGTATGTGTAGCTCAGGGGTGAGCCCAGGGGTTCATAAACAACTTTATGGAGTTGATTTCACAAGCTCCTCCCTCTCCATGATTTCACTAGTACTTTCTAATTCCTGGGGCTCCCTTTTTTGGTCCTGGAATCTGGAATTTTATTTACTGTTTACTTCTTATACCCGTACCCATATCTGGCACCAAGTGGCAGGAGGAGAGAGAGAAAAATAACAATGGTGTTCCTTTTTTTTTTTCCTTAATCAATCTAGCTAGAAGTTATCAATTTTATTAATCTTTTTAAAAACCAAAATTTTTCTCTCACTGATTTTCTCAATTTGTCTCTATTCTGTTTCACTGAGTTCCATTCTTATATTTATAATGTGCTTCCTTTTGCTTACTCTGGATCTAATTTGCTCTTCTTTTTTCTAGCTTCTTAATGTGAAGCATAGATCATTGATTTTAAATCTTTCTAACGTAAGCATTTAGAGGTGTAAATTTCCCTCTAAACACTGCTATAATTGCCACCCACAAGTCTTGATATGTGGTTTTAATTATCCTTCACTTAAAAATACTTTCTAATTTCAAAATATTTGGAGATTTTTCCTAATAACTTTTCACTATTGATTGCTAATTTAATTTTATTGTGGCTATATAATAGGTAAGCATATTCTGTATGATTTCAATCTTTTAAAATGTATTAGACTTGTTTTATGTTTGGCTATAAAATTAGGTTCAGTTGGTTTACATAGTATTGTTCAAGTTTTCCTTACTGATTTTTGACTATTTGTTCTATCAATTACTGAGACAAGGATGTTGAAATCTCCAGCTATAATTGTATAATTTGCCCATTTTTCCTTTCATTTGCCAGTTTTTGCTTCATATAGTTTGAAGTTTTGTTATTAGGTACATACACATTTAGAAATTCTATGCCTTTTGATGAATTGACATTTTCATCGTTAAGAGATGTTCCTCTTTACCTCTGGTAACACTTCTTTATCCTGAAGTCTCTCTTAACTGATATTAATATAGCCACTTCAGCTTTCTTATGGTTACTGTTTTCATGGTGTACCTTTTTGATCCTGTGTCCTTATATAAGGTGTGTACCTCTTGTAAATAATATGCTTTTTCATCCAATCTGACAATCTCTTTTAATTACTGTGTTTAGTCCATTTGTATTCATTTTCTATTGCTACATAATAAATTACAATAAATTTAGCAGCTTATTAGCTCACAGTTCTGTAGATGAGAAGTTTGGCGTGGTATAGTTGGGTTCACTGTTCAGGGTCTCACAGGGCTGAAATTAAGGTATCAGTTGGTTTTATTCATCTGGAGGCTTGACTAAGGAAGAGTCCACTTCAAAGCTTATTCAGGTTGTTGGCAGAATTCAGTTCCTTGAAACTTTAGGATTGAGCTTCCCATTTCCTTGCTGGCTATCGCAAAGGCTGTTAGGCCTCAACTTCTAGAAGCCACATGTATTCCTTCTCTTGTGGTCTTCTCACAACATGGTAGAAATAAAATCCTTCAAGGCCAGCAGCAACATCTCCCTTGCATTGAATCCCCCTCATAATTTGAATTTCCTGACTTCTTCTGCCACCAGAGGGAGAAAACTCTCTGCTATTAAAGAGATCATATGATTAAGTTAGGCCCACCTGAGTAATCTCCCTATTTTAAGGTCATTTGATTAGTAACCTTAATTATATCTCCAAAATCCCTTTTGCCATATAATGTAACATAATCATTGGAGTAACACTAGGGGGAAAAGGTAATGGTAGCCATTTTTTAATTCTACCTATCACACTATCCATATGTTTTTAAAATTTTTATTTTGAAACAATTTAGACTTACATAAGTGTTATAAAATAATTGAAACATTAAAATTTCTGTGTATCTTTCTCCTAGTTTTCCTTAATGTTAATATCTTACATAGCCATAGCACAGTGATCAAAACAAGGAAATTAACATTGATACAACACAATGAACTAATCTACATTGAATTTTGCCAGTTTTCCCACTAATGTCCTTCTAGTCCAGGTTCCAATCTAGGGTTCCACATTGCATTTAGTTGCCATGTCTCTTTGGTCTCCTTTAATCTGCAACAAGTCTTCAGTCTTTCTTTGTTTTTCATGACCTTAGTACTTTTGAAGAGTAGTAGGTTTTTTTTTGTAGAATGTCCCTGAATTTGGGTATGCCTAATGTTTTCTCATGATTAGAGGTATGCACTTTTGGCAAGAATATCATAGAAGTGACAGCATAGTCTTCTTAGTGTATTCCATCAGAGAGTCCATAATGTTGTTATATTTTATTATTGGTGATGTTAACCTTGAGATCTTGGTTAAATAAGTGTATTCCAGGTTTCTCTGCTATAAAGTTACTACTTTTCCCTTTGTAAGTAATAAATATCTTGTAGGAATATATACAAATATGCTACTTATCATCATACTTCTACTCTCTAATTTTAGCATATATTGATGGTTCTTGTCTGCAACTGGGGCCCTGGTGGTGCAAGTGGTTAAACGTTCAGCCACTAACCGAAAGGCTGGCAGTTCGAATGCACCAGCTGCTCCTCAGAAATCCTATGGGGCAGTTCTACTCTGTCCTATAGGGTCTCTGCGAGTCAGAATTGACTCAGTGACAATGGGTTGGGTTTGGTTTAGTTTGTCTGCAACTACTATTGTGGTTTTGCCAGTGGTGATTTTTTTATTTCCCTCATTCCTTCTACATTTATTATTTGGAATTCTACTGTAAAAAAAGAAAGGTATCTCTTTTCTTGTTTATCTATTCAGTTATTTATTTATATCATTCTAACTTCATAGACATTTATTTTATTCTATGACTTTATAACCCAATACAATCCCATTATTTATTTTGCTCTTCAAACTGTTACAGTTTTGGTCACTAGCGGCTCCTTCAGCATGCCCCCATCATTTTTTTTTTTTTTTGTACTTTAGGTGAAGGTTTACAGAACAAATAGTTTCTCGTTAAACTGTCAGTACACATATTGTTTTATGACATTGGTTAACAACCCCATGACATGTCAACCCTCTCCCTTCTTGACCTTTTTTTTTTGGTGAAAAGATACACCATTTCAAAAATTTCTACATGCACAGTTCAGTGGCATTGATTATGTGTTATTAGGAGGGGCCAGTTCCTGGAGAAGGACATTATGCTTAGTAAAGTAGAGGGTCAGTGGAAAAGAGGAAGACCCTCAACAAGATAGATTAACACAGTGGCCGCAGCAATAGGCTGAAGCTTAACAACAATTGTGAGGATGGTGCAGGACCAGGCAGTGTTTGGTTCTGTTGTACATAGTGTCGCTATGAGTTAGAACCGATTCAACACATCTAACAACAAAACCAACATACACCTAAAAAACCAAACCCGTTGCTGTTGAGTCGATTCTGACTCATAGTGACCCTATAGTGACCCTATAGGACAGAGTAGAACTTCCCCATAGGGTTTCCAAGGAGTGCCTGGTGGATTGGAACTGCCAACCTTTTGGTAAGCAGCTGTAGCTGTCAACCACTACACCACCAGGGTTTCCTACACCTACAAACATATCTATATTTATTTTCTGTACCTAGCCATCTGTATATATATTAAAAACCATGACTTCAGACTTCTGGGCAACATGGCGCTTTAGGCAGAAGCACCACGCCATCCCTCTACAGCAAAGATCCGAAAAACTAAGCCAAACAGAGAAAACAGCAATCCTGAAACCCTAAGTGTCAAATGAAGAGATAAAGAACTCAGCCAAGCACCAAATGGAATAAGAAACTGACAGAACAAAGCGTGAGGAGAGATATATGCAGAGGTCCCCTACCAGCTAATGCAACACAGTTCCACCATCTTGGACTCCTATCGGAGACCAGCGAATGGGGGCTTGAGAAAGCAGCTTCACAGAGCTTCCAGCAGGAGACAGAACAACTGGTAAACAGCAATATATGCTTTCCCGCCCCCACCCTTCTTCACCCCCACTCAGCCTCATCTACTTCCCGCAGCCACAGTCTCTTGGCCAGGAAGCACCGGCTGCTTGGATTCCACCTGCCTGCACTGGCCGACTCCTTGAGTGCCATTTGTTGGCTCCTGGTGTTGCTTTTTTTCTGCTTCTTTTTATTTCTTCCTTACCTCTCACCACCTCCCCCTCCCTTCTCTCAAATACCTGGCTCTGTGCGCCATCTTTGCTTCTTCCTGAATGGCTATGAAACTCCGCTGGAATGTGAAACTGCTTCCCGGTCCCTGCTGCCACGCTGGTGGGATCCTGGGGCTTTTTTTTGTTTATTTGTTTTGAATTGTTTGTTTGTTTTCTTTTTCTTTTCTCGAATTGGGAGACCATTCTAGCCGGGCAGTACTGCGCAGCTTGGGACCTACCCCCTCAGTCTGCACAGACGTGCACAGGGATCCCTGAGAACATTTCTTTTTCGTGTTTTTTTTTTTGTGTGTGTGTGTGTGTGTGTGATTTTTCTTGTTTTTTTTTTTTAATTTTTTTTCTTTTCCCTCTTTTTCTCTTCTTGTCTTTCTTCATTACTCAGTTTCTTGTCTCTCTATACCTTCCTTCTCTTCCTGTCCCCTGAATACCTGGCATTGAGTGACACCTCTAGGCCTTCTAGCCAGGCTGTACTTCAACTCCTGGGAACAACTTCCCCAGACCTCGTAACTGCACCAGTGGGATCCCTGGCAGTTTTGATTTTCTTTTTTCTTTCTAATTTTTATTTATTCACTTTTTTCTTTTCTTTTCTTTTTCTTCTTCTCCTTTTTGGTTTTCTCCATTTCATAGTCTGTCATCTCTCCACTCCAATGGCAAGCTCCCCTAGCACTCTTTTTTGTTTGTTTGTACTTTTTTGGCTCCTGTTCCTCTCTCCTCTCTTGCATACCCATCTTAGCTCTATACATCACAATCACCCACCTCCATCCTGCCTACCTGCACCATGCACTTAACATCACACCACCAAGCAGCACAGGCATGGCCTACCAGAACCTGCCCTGCACTTATTCCTGGCCTGCCCTGGTGGCTGTAGTAAGTGCCACAAACAACTCATCCCAGCAACTCCTCTTCAGCTAGACCTGCCCTGCTGTACCATATCTGAGTGACTGACCCTGACAATTGAAGAAGGAGGCAAAAAGTATCATGCCCACAGACGAGCAAACAACAAAGAACACACAGCCCACCTGCTCAGACATAGCCAAATAAAACAAAAAAGCAGGATGAAACAAACAAATCTACAATCAATAAATGAGAAAAATAACTACGGAATGCCCCAAAGACAGCAGACAATATCAAAACATTTACAAAAACGGGACAGGATGGTTCCAGTAGGCATCCAAAATAAAACACCAGATGACTTTCTAGCAGATGAAAAGGCACTAGAACTACCTGAGAGAGAATTCAAATCT
>NW_004443944.1:29851713-29875191 GCF_000243295.1 Trichechus manatus latirostris
CACACCGCAAATTACCGGCTGTTTTGTCTCCCACTGGACGCTCCGTGAGGCTGTTTTCTCGTACCCCTGTTTGCTGGTCTCCGAAGGGAGTCCAAGATGGTGGATCCGCGCTGCATCAGCTGGTAGGGGACCTCTGCATGAATCTCTCCTCGCTCTCCATTCTCTTCCAGTATTCTCACTCCATTTGGTGCTCGGCTGAGTTCTTTATCTCTTCATTTGATGTTCTAGGGTTTCAGGATTGTTGCATTCTCTGTTTGGCTTAGTTTTTCGGATCTTTGCTGTGCAGGGACGGCGTGGTGCTTCTGCCTAGAGCACCATCTTGCCAGAACCCTTTCTTGTCTTTTTTAATGACCCTTTGCTTTCTTCTTGTATGATGTCCTTGATGTCATCTCACAATTTGCTTGGTCTTTGGTCATTAGTGTTCAGTGAGTCAAATTTATTCTTGAGTTGGCCTCCAAATTCAGGTGGAATATACTCAAGGTCGTATTTTGGCTCTCGTGGACTTGTTTTAATTTTCTTCAGCTTGAACTTGAACTGGCATATGAGCAATTGCTGGCCTGTTCTGCAGTTGGTCCCTGGCCTTGTTCTGACTGATGATATAGAGCTTCTCCATTGTTTCTTTCCACAGATGTAGTTGCTTTGATTCCTGTGTTTTCCACCCAGTAAGGTCCACGTGTATAATCGCCCTTTATGCTGTTGAAGAAAGGTATTTGCACTGGAGAAGTTGTTGGTCTTACAAAATTCTATCATGAGATTTCCAGCATCATTTCTATCACCAAAGGCATATTTTCCTGCTACCAATCCTTCATCTTTGTTTCCAACTTCCACGTTTCAATCACCAGTAATTATCAATGCATCTTGATTGCATGTTTGATCAATTTCAGACTGCTGAAGTTGGTAAAAATCTTCAAATTCTTCATCTTTGGCATTAGTGGTTGGTACATAAATTTGAATAATAGTCATATTAACTGATCTTACTTTTAGGTGTATGGATATTATCCTGTCACTGACAGCTTTATACTTCGGGATAGATCTTGAAATATTCTTCTTGAAAATGTATGTGATGCCATTTCTCTTCAAGTTGTCATTCCTGGCATAGTAGACCATATGATTGTGGAATGCATGAAGCATGAATCTAGGAAAACTGGAAGTCGTCAAAAATGAAATGGAATGCATAAAGATCAATATCCTAGGCATTAGTGAGCTATAATGGACTGGTATTTGTATTTCAAATTGGACAATCATATGGTCTTTGTTAAATACTATATTAAAAACCACTGAATTCTACACCTTAAATGGATCAATTTTATGGTATATGAAATATATCTCAATAAAGTTCTGAAAAAAAAGTAAGCACAATTATAGTTTTGTTAGGTATTGCCAAATTTCCCTCAAGCGGTGTCGTACCAATTTGCATTCCCACCAGCAATGTGTGAGAGTACCTGTTTCCCATAGCCTCACCAACAGAATGTGCTGTCATACTTTTTAATTTTCACCAATCTGATAGTTGAGAAATGATATCACAATCTATGGATAGCTGATCTTCGATATAGGGTTAAAGTCCATTAAATGTGGAAGAGACAGTCTCTTTAACAAATGGTGCTGGCAAAACTGGATATCTATCTGTAGAAAAATGAAAGAAGACCCATACCTCACCCCACACACGAAAACCAACTTAAAATGGATCGAAGATATAAACATAAAACCCAAAACTATAAAGATCATGGAAGAAAAAATAAAGACCATGCTAGGAGCCCTAATACATGGCATAAATAGCATACTAAACAATAAAAAATACACAACAAAGATAAACTAGATAAACGAGACCTGCTAAAAATTAAACACCTATGCTGAAGAAAAGACTTAACCAAAAGAGTAAAAAGAGAACCTACAGACTGGGGAAAAAAATTAGCCATAGTGTAGCACTTCCTTAAAAAACTAGAAATAAAAATACCATATGATCCAACAATCCCACTCCTAGGTATATACCCGAGGGAAAGAAAAGCTGTGATGCAAATAGACATATGCACCCTCATGTTCATTGCAACATTATTCACAATAGCAAAAAGATGGAAACAACCTAAGTGCCCATCAGCAGATGAATGGATAAACAAACTGTGGTACATATACACAATGGAATATTACTCAACGATAAAGAACAATGGGATCTGTGGAACATCTCACAACATGGATGAACTTGGAGGACATTATGCTGAGTGAGATAAATCAATCACAAAAAGCCAAATATTGTATGAGACTGCTACTATAAAAAATCAAGAAAAGGGTTACACACACACACACACACACAAACACACACACACACAATTCTATAATGGTTACCAGGGATTGGAGGAGGAGGGAGGGAAAATCAACTTGAAAGAAGACATGTGTTAATACTGGTGAAGGGAAAGACATTACACAATGGGGGGAAGTCAGTACAACAAGACCAAGGCAAAGGAAGGCACGGAGAGGAACTCAAGAATAAAGGCAATCACGGTAATTACCATAACATACACAACCCTACAACAATAGTATTAACAAATAATAATCTAAGAATTGATATATAAGCAGAGAGATATACTAAAGTGGAGTGGGAGGGTGCAAGGGAGCACACCCACCTGCAATATAGGTTGGGCTGCAGATATCACTACATACACATTTGTAGATGCTGCATGTGTATTAATATAGACAACAGAACACACAAGGGGCATAGTTATGGAAATTTCCTAGTCATAACCCAACACCTCAAGAGGCAAAGTTACAAGTTTGAAGGCTGAGGACCATAGACTCCAGGGACATCTATGTCAACTGGCATAACATATTCATGTAGACAGTGTTCTACATCCTATTTTAGTGAGTACCATATGGGGTCTTAAAAGCTTGTGAGTGGCCATCTAAAATACAACTATTGGTCTCATCTCAGCTGGAGCAAAGGAGAGTGAAGAAAACTAAAGACTCCAGGGAGCAATTAGTCTAAAGGACTAATGGACCACATGAACCAAAACCTACATGACCCTGAGACCAGAAGAACTAGTTGGTGCCCCGCTACCACAACCCACTGCTCTGACCCGGGATCACAATAGAGGGACCTAGGCAGAGCAAGAGAAAAATGTAGACAAAAAATCAAATCCATAAAAAAAGACCAGACTTACTGGTCTAATAAAGACTGGAGGAACCCCTGTGACTATGGCCCTAAGACATCCTTCTAACATGGAACTGAAGCCATTCCCGTAGACCACCTTTCAGCCAAACAATAGACAGGCCTACAAAATAAACAATAACACCCAAGAGGAATGAACTCCTTAGAGCAGTCAATTATGTGAGACCAAAAGGGCAAAATCTTCCCAAAAACAAAGACGAGACGGCAGGAAGGGGTAGGAAAATCAGAAGAAACGGGGAACCCAGGGTGGGAATGGGGAGAGTGCTGACACATTGAAGGGACTACAACCAATGTCTTGGAACATTCAGTGCACAAATTGTTGAATAAGAAACTATTTTGCTCTGTAAACCTTCACCTAAAGCACAATAAAATATTAAAAACAAAACAAAAACAGATGTACTGGACTGGTTGAGACTGGTGGACTCCTTGAGACTACTGCCCTGAGATACTCTTCAAACCTGGAGCCAAAACTAACCCCTGAGGCCACCTTGTGGCTAAATAACAGATTGCCTCAAAAAATAATGAATATCACTGGTAAGTACTGCACTGCTTTAAAAAAATCACCTGTATGGGACCAAATGGTCAACAATTACTTTAATGGAAATGGAACAACCAGAATGGAAATAACGAGAATGTTCAAACATTGTGAAGAATGTAACCAATGTCACTGAATAACTTGTGTAGAAATTGTTGAATGGGAACCTAAACTTCTGCATAAACCTTCACCAAAAACACAATAAAATATTATTTTTAAAAAAGAAATGATATCTCAGCATTGTTTTAATTTGTCTTATTAATTATACCTGTGTTGGAACATTTTTTCATACATTTGAGGGCTACTATTTATCTTTTATTCTTGTGTGTGTGAACTGCTGTTCAAGTCATTTCCTCATTTTTGTTTCTCCCATTTTCCTTTGTCCCTCAATTTTTTATAGTTCTTTATATACTAGGAATATTAACCCTTTGTGGTATATGTTGCAAATATCTGTTCCCTTATGAGTATTTTTTTTTTTTTTTTGCCACGAAAAACTTAAAATTTTATGTAATAAAGTGTCTTTTTTTTTTCTTTATTGTTCTGGATTTTGAGTCATAGTTAGGAAGCTTTTCCCCTACTTCCAGATTAAAGAGGAATTTACCCATGTTTTCTTCTTGTTGGTAAGTGCCGTCCAGTCGATTTTGACTCATATGACCCCATGTGACAGAGTAGAACTGCCCCATAAGGTTTTCTTGGCTGTAGTCTTTACGGAAGCAGATCACCAGGTCTTTCTCCTGCAGAGCCACTGAGTGGGTTCAACCTGCCAACCTTTTGGTTAGCAGCCAAGCGTTTAACCGTTTGTGCCACCAGGGCTCCTCTGCTTTCTCCTGGTACACTGGTTTTATTCTTTACATTTAGATCTCTAAACCATTTGGACTTTATTCTTGTGTATGCCATTAAGTATGGATCTGATGTTATCTTTTTCCAAACGGCTATCCAGTTGTCCCAGAACCATTTATTAAAAAGTCCACTTTTGATTTAGTAATCTGAAATTGCCACCTTTTTTGCCTTCTTTCCCTCCAGAAACTATGTTTTTTTTTTTTTTTTTTTGGCTATGACATTTTATTTTAGTTGAACTTGATAATCAGAAATAGTTCTACTCTATTGACTAGAAACTGGGATAATCTCAGAGTATTTGTTTCCAATCTAAAGACTCAGAGAGAAACTATTTTGTTCTGTAAGCCTTCATCTTAAGAGAAAATAGCAGCACAATTGGAAGAGCGTAGTCAATGTCACTGAACTGTGCATGTAGAAATTTTCGAAATGCTATATCTTTGGCTATGTGTATTTTCACCAAAAAAATGGTTGAGAAGTTAGAAGGTTGACAGGTTGTGGGTTTGTTAACCAATGTCATAAAACAATATGTGTGCTACTGTTTCATGAGAAACTGTTCTGTAAGCCTTCACCTGAAGTACAATAAAAAAAAAATTTGGAAAAAAAAATAAAGACTCAGTTAGAAATCAAGGCATGTAACAAAAGTGAGTGAAGTGCAGATGTAAGACAATAGGGAATAGTGGGGACTACAATGAGCATGACAGCACATTCTCAGTCAAAAAGAATAGCAGTCTGTTTTAGTTATCTAGTGTTGCTGTAACAGAAATACCACAAGTGGGTGGCTTTAACAAACAGAACTTTATTCTATCAGTTTAGGGGGCTAGAAGTCCTCATTCAGGGTGCAGGCTATAGGTGAAGACCCTCTCTCTCTCTCTGTTTGCCCGAGGGGAATGTCCTTGTCTCTTTTCAGCTTCTATTCCTATGTTCCTTGGAGATTTTGTGGCATGTATTTTCCCCTCTGTTTGCACTTGCTTGCTTAATCTACTCTTTTATATCTCAGAAGAGATTGATTTAAGACATACCCTACACTTACACGGCCTCATTAACATAACAAAGAAAATCGATTCCCAAATGGGATTTTAACCACAGGTATAAACCTGTTGCCGTCGAGTTGATTCTGACTCATAGCGATGCTACAGGAGAGAGAAAAACTGCCTCACAGGGTTTCCAAGGAGTCACTGGTGGATTCGAACTGCTGACCTTTTGGTTAGCAGCGAGCTCTTAACCACTGCATCATCAGGACCCCACCGCAGGTTAAGTGGTTAGGATTTACAGCATATATTTTTTGGGGACACAATTCAATACATAACACAGACCTGTTCAGTTTCCCCCAGTTTCATCAAGTGAGAATTTAGCCTAGAGTTTCTAGATAAGTTTTTTAAGAGAAGCTGGACATTTGGATGTCTTTCTGTGATTTCTTGTTTTATAAATTTTAACAATTTGACTATTTCAGTACAGCATACTCAATAGAATTTTCTGAGATAACAGAAATATTCTGTATCTGCAGTGTACAATATAGTAACCACTAGCCACATGTGACTCAGCATTTGTAACGTGAGCAGTGTGAATGAGGAAATGAATTTTTAAAATTTTATTTAAATTAAATAGGATACCCTATCAGATACAGCAATTTTTAAAAATACTGTGCAGGCTAAGCAAAACATAGCTATGTCACCCACAAACTACGAGTTTTCAACCTCTGGTCACTACTTGAATTAATTGGGAGTATTGAAACCCTGGTGGCGTAGTGGTTAAGAGCTGCGACTGCAGGTCAGCAGTTCAAATCCACCAGATGCTCCTTGGAAACTCTATGGGGTGGTTCTATTCTATAGGGTCACTATGAATCGGAATCAACTCGACGGCAATGGGTTTGGTTTTTCTGTTTGTTTTTGATCCATGTCCTGATCAGGGCTAGATTAGGCATGTGAGCGCCCTAATCACTAATAATCTGTGGTGGCCCCTTCTCTTACTCACAAATTTGAGCAGGATATGTGAATTATATACATATATACACACATGTATATATATGTGTGTTTGTCTTAGCTATCCACGGTGTAACTTCTTTTTAAATGTGATTATAATATCAGTGATTTAACACAAAAGTGGCATATGCTATTTTAGTGGAATGAGATAAACTGGATTATAAAATTTTTAGTGGATGCAGGGTACTAAGATTTTTACTATACACATTTTCTACAAAAAGTATATTCCACATATTCTACAACTAAAAAAGAGTCAGTGAACTTAGTTGTTTCAACAATCAGTGTAAAATTCTGTTGATCTCCCACAATGAAAAATCGACTTTCACCAATTTTGCTTTAAACGGCTCATCCTTCAGTTTTAATGTTTGTTTCATAATAAATGCTATAATTATAAATGAACAAATGAAAAGGTCATAAAAGGAAATTTAATGATCAGAAAATAAGTATTACAACAAATGATTAAATTTTATTTTTAGATAGATCCTTCACCTCTAACATGTTATAATTAAAAACATTTCTTCTTTGCTCTTACAAATTCTTCAATGATTTCATCACTATTAAGCTGCTGAACAATATCTATTTCCATACATAATAAGGATAATGAATCAAGTCTTTCCTGAATCACTGTTGTACGCTGAGGGTTTTTGAGTCTCTGTAGGGATGAAAATGAGTGTTACATTGTGCAGTTTATGATCATTAAAGTTAGGAATATGGGTAAAGCAATTTCAACATTGGGAAACATGCATTGTATTTTATCATTATCGAATCACATATGCCTACATGATTAAAAATTATCTTTCCTGAACCTGTAAACTTAGATCTCATGTAAGAATGAGATTGTTGCATTTCTCCGGAAAGATTTGTATTTGTCATTGGGATAAGCCTGCACTAATTTCCTGGATGCCTTCATGCATTCTTCATCAGATATATCCACATTGTTTAAGAAGGAAAATTTATTTCAAAGAACTTCATACACTTTTGTCCTTCTTTTCATGCAAGATTCAAGTATGTCAATGATGGTGCAGTACGTGGGTACATGAAATTTATCTCTGGCATTCAGTGATACTTCTGGAGCACTTCTGTCATTTACTCGTTTCTTTCTAGTACTTCTGCAGTGGTGAACTACTTGCTAATCAGCATTTGGCAGTATTTGTTTTATTGTGTTTTCAAAAATTTCAAAATATTCTCTTAAATTATATAAATACCCTGTTAACGACAAGTAGAGATCTGTACGTCTTTAAATTTACTTCTGAATCTTGGAGAGCTTGACTCGTCCGATGAAAATGCTGCAATATATTATTCCACATTAAAAAAAAAAATGTTGCCATCAAGTCGATTCCGATTCATAGCAAACCTGTAGGACAGAGTAGAACTGCCCCATAGGGTTTCCAAGCAGTGGCTGGTGGATTTGAACTGCCGACCTTTCGGTTAGCAGCCAAGCTCTTTAACCACTGCAGCACCCAGGCTCCATTATTTCACATAACTAACATAAACACATATTCTAGTGTCTGCATTTTGTTGGCTATGTTTTCAGCTTCTCTTTTGGTATCTCCTTTTTGTTTCTGGTCTTCAGCAATATTTTCAAAGGCATCTAGAATCTTTGAGTGTTTGATTCCAGGATTGTACTCATTGCTACAGCATGCGCTTCCCAACATGTATTAGAAAGACATTTTAATATTCAATCATTGCCTAAATATGTTTTAAGAACTGCCCGTTGGTGAGTCGAGGTGGCAAAAAATGTGTAGAGTAACTGAACAGTAGAAGAAAGTGAACTGCTCCTGGACAACAATCTACTGCACTACATCCTACAAGATTAAGTGACAGCACAGCATATGGTATGAAAACAGCATATTAATTATGTTCCAAAATTTTCTGTTGCATGCCTTTATAACGCCCTGACATATTGACAGCATTGTCATAGGACTGTCCTCTGCACATAGAAAAGTCAATTTTGCAAACTTCACATAAATAGTGAAGTACTTAATTTGCAATTTCTTCACTGGTATAACTTTTTAAGCTAGTAAGTGTGATAAATCACTTGAGAGGTTTTCCATCTGTTGGAGATACATATCTTGAAACAATACCTAGCTGATCTGTATGACAAAGATCAAGAGTGGAAATCTACAGACAAACTGAAATATTCAGCTATACTTATTTCATTGAAAATAGTTGATCGAACTTTATCACTTATTAAGTTTATTAATTCTACACACGTTGTTTTAGACATATACGATGGGTTGTCCTTTTCCTGTGTTACCATATTTTGAGATGTGACCTGCTAAACATGGATCAAACTGAGCAACAAATTCAAGTAAACCCCCAAAATTTCCATTTTGTGGGGACCCAAACACTTCATTTTTTCCCAAAAAAAGTAGTCCATATTCGGTGATTGTTATCACAGCAACAAAACATTGCAAAATGGCATTCCAATACTGACGTTCTTCATTAATTTGTGTTTCCAGTTCATGAGTTAAGCCAAAACCATGTCTTTGGTTTAATTTATGAAAACATACTATCTTTGTGAATTGAACTGTTTTCATGTTTATCAATCATATTCGAGCTGCGCCAATCGCTAAATCCATCTGTAGCAAACAGAGAATTAAACGATTTAGGGCTGAATAGTTTGCAAACAAAACAATACACAGAGCCAACTGATGCAGAATATAGTAGCCATTCCCTCTTATAATTTTCACCATTAGCATTGCCCCCTAGAAATATATTCTGGCTACAGAACCTTGTTTGTTTACTATCCAGAAATTTTTGACATGAATTTTCAAATGGTTCACTGTGATGTTGACAATCACTTTGCCCTCTTTTGATTCAAAAATTTACATCATTAGAAAAAAAATTATTTCACAAAGCAGGATCTGTAGTTCTGTTATTTATGGGGTCTGCAGATGTGACAATTTCAGATTCTATAATAGTTTCACTTTCTACACAATTATTAATTTTTTTACTACAGCAAGGAATGGATGCAGAATTTGGAGCAAATTCTGTTATATTCATATTGCTATTACTAATTCCAGCACTGGTGATTCCAGTACGATTTGCACCCATTAAACTCGAGCATTCAATGGAAGAAGTCTTTGCTGATTCATTACTTTTTAAAAAGGAAGTTAATTTGGGAATTGTCTTTAAGAATTCACAAATCCTTTTCTTTTTATCTTCTTTGAGCTTTCATTTTTGCACCCCACTTAGTTGTTGCCATTTCATTTTACCTGGATATAAAATTATGTCACTTTTTAAATTTGGTTCTACTGTAGCAAATAGAATAATTGAAAATAAATAAAATTCATAAAACAGGTAAAATAAAATCTACTTTCAAATTTGGATGTTAACACAAAAATTTATCTTTGAAAATTTGTAAGTAAAGAAAATTGTTTTGGAACATGTAATTTTGTTCTTCAGGTCTGAGATAGTAAAAAAATAGTACTTACAAGCAGTCAGAAATAATCTTATTCATTAGTTGTATGATATTTGTTGGCAGGCCCTTTGCAGATCTCCAAAAGTGTTTTTTGTCTTGAAATAATACTTAAAAACTTGCGTACTCATTTTCTGTCCTTTGATGCTTCGTCATCACAGTTCACTGAACTACTGCTGATACCCGATGAGGGCGAGAGTTGATGGCAAAGAGCGTGATACAAATACAAGGGTGTGCTCACTCTGAAGCTGTGTTTTGGACTGCTTTGGGCAGGACGGGACCAGATATATCACAAAGTCATGTGATTATTGTGCCACTGCCATGTGAGGTTATACCCGATCGGTCTGAAAAGGAAAATATAATTGGTATCACACACAAAATATATAAAACGTACATTTTATTCCTTTGTGGAATTGTTCAACTCCAATATTCAGAGATATGTACACAATTGATGTAACAATAGCAAGTTTATTTTGCAAGTCATAACACTATCAATCAACTTCTTTAAAGAAAGTCAGCCTGAAGGGCAATGGAAAACAAAATACATTTACATAATGTTTATTATCTAAATATTCAATTTATTTCCTCGAGGAATTGCTCAATTTCCTTTCACGGAGATACCTAAACATTCTGATAAAATATAAATGTAATGTTCTGACCCTTCTTCCCTGTACAAGTCCTCCTCAGCTTGCCAACAGGCCACGGTCGCTCTGCCTGAGAGATACCAGCTCACCGCCGCTCCGATTCGTCATATTGAACCTGAGCCACCAAGGACTGCAGACAAGGCTTACGGGAAGGCAACTCCACAGAGATTCCAGCAGGAGACAGAGTACCCAGTAACCAGGGATACACGCTTTCCCACCCCTCATCATTCTTCCATCTACGCGGCCTCTGCTGCTTGCCAACAAGCCACGGTTGCTCCACTGAAGAGACACTAGCTCACTGCTGCTGGGGTTTGCCCTGCTCCCACAGGCTGGCCCCTTCAGTGCCGTTTTTTTTTGTTAGTTTGTTTGTTTTTTACTTTTTGGCTTTTTTTTTTTTTGTTGTTGTTGTTGTTGCTTCTTTCTCCTTTCCTTTTCCGTTGCTTTCTGCCACCCAGCTAGCCCTGTGTGCCATCCCCTCCCCTTCCTGATGGGCTGTGATTTTTTTGGTTTGTTCTTTTTTTTTTCCTGTTTATTTTTTTGATTTTTTTTGACCTTTTTTGTTGCTTCTCTCTCTCTCCCTTCCTTCCTTTCCTTTCTCCTGCCCAGCTAGCCCTGTGTGCCATCCCCTCCCCTTCTTGATGGGCTGTGGTTTGTTTTTGGTTTGTTGGCTTTGTTCTTTTTTTTTGTTTATTTTTGGTTTTTGATATTGTTTTTTGGTGGGCTTTTTTTGTTGCTTCTCTCTCTCCCCGTTCCTTTCTTTCCTTTCTCCTGCCCAGCTAGCCCTGTGTGCCACTCTTCCCCCTTCTTGACAATCTGTGATTTTTTTTCTTTTTCTTTTCTTCTTTTAATTTTTTTCTATTTCTTATCTCTCACTCCTTTCCTTCCTTTCCTTTCTCTCACCCACACAGCCCTGTGCACCACCCCTGCCCCTTCCGAATGGGTTGTGCTGTACAGTTCAGTTGAACAGTCACTGCATGTGGCCTCCCTGGGTCTGTGCCACCGTCAATGCCATCTTATTTATTTATTGTTGGTTGGTTTTGTTTTCTTTTTTTTTTTTCTGTTATTGTTTCTTCTCTCTCTCTCTCCCTTCCTTTCCTTTCTCCCGTCCACCCAGCCCCATGCTCTGCCCCCAGCTTCTTGGTGGGCTGTGCCATACTACTCGGCTAGAGAGCCTCTGGCATGTGGCCTCCCTAGTCCTGCACTGCTGCCACAGGCCAGCTCCCTCAGTGCCATATTTTTTATTTTTCTTCATCTTTCCCCTCTCCTTTTCCTTCTCCCTCACACCTAGGTCTTGCACTGCCTCCACCTCTTCCTGATAGGCCATGCTGTGCCACCTGGCTAGAGACATCAGCTTGTTGACACCTAATTCCGCCCCACCACCAAAGGCTGGCATCCCCACCACCATATTTTTGTTGTTGTTGTTTTTATTTGATTGTTTGACTGTTTGTTTCTTCTCTCTCTTTTCACTCTTTCCTTTCCTTTCTCCTGCCCACCTAGCCCCATGGACCACCCACACCACTTCTTGGCAGCTGAGCTACACTGCTGGGCTAGAGAGCTACCAGCACATGGCCTCACCTGGTCTGCCACACCCCCACCCACTGAATTCTATTGCACTGCCATTTTATTTACTTTTTCTTTTTTTACTTCATTTTTTGCCTTTTTAAAACTTTTTTTGCCTTTATTTCTCTCTTCTTTCTCTTCTTTCACCCACCAACTTAGCTCTGCACATCACATCTCTTTTTCCCTCCTGCCTGTCTGCACCGTGGGCCAAGTGCCACACCCTCGAGTGGTACCAATGCGGTTGCCCAGACCCTGCCCTGCACTGCCCCCCAGCCCCACCCTGTTGCCCCCAGTTCGTGCTGCAAACTACCCATCCCCACCCTTCCACCCCCGCTGGACCCACCCTGCTGCCCCACAGCTGAGTGACAGCCCCTGCCCACTTGGACAAGATGTTGAGAAGTATTGTGCTTACAGGCAAGCAAACAGCAAAACACGCCCAGCCTACCTGCCCAGAAATAACTAAATAAAACAAAAAAGCAGGACAAAACAATCAAATCTACAATTAATAAACGAAGAAAATAATTCCTGAATGTTCTGGAGACAGCAGACACTATCAAAACATATTAAAAAACAGGAGAGGATGGATCTAGAAAATGGCCAAAATAAAACACCAGATGACCTTCTGCTAGAAGAAAAGGTACTGGAACTACCTGATAGGGAATTCAGAATTCTAATATTCAGGGTTCTCCAACAGATGAAGGAAAATGCAGACAAAAATAAGGAAAAAATAGACAAAATCATGGAAAATACAGAAAAAATCATGGAAAAGACAGAGGAAGAAGTCAGGAAAATAAAACAGGAACAAAATGTCAAAATAAATAAACAACTAGAAGTCATACAAAAACTTCAATTAGAAATCCAAAAGATAAACAGGATTTCAGAAATGGAAAGTGCAATAGAAGGTTTTAGGAGCAAATGTTAAACAACGGAAGACAGGATCAGTGAAACAAAAGACAAATCCTTGGATACCACTTTCTTTGAGGAAAAATCTGAGAAAAGAAAGAAGAAAATGAATAAACCCTGAGAATTATGTAGGATACAATCAAAGGCAAAAATTTGCATGTAATGGGGTTACCAGAACAGGGGGAGAAAATAGATAACACAGAGAGGATCAATGAAGATTTGCTGACAGAAAGCTTCCCTAATATTATGAAAAATGAAAAACTGAATATACAAGAAGCTCAACCACCCCATATAAGATGGACCCCAAAAGAAAAACAAGACATATCATAATCACACTTGCTAAAACCAAAGACAAAGAAAGAATCCTGAGAGCAGCTTGGAAAAAACAAAAAGTCACATACAAAGGGGAAACAATAAGACTAAGCTCTGATTACTCAGCAGAAACCATGAAGGCAAGAAGGCAATGGGATGACATACATAAAATCTTGAAATAAAAAACTGCCAACTCAACTAAGAATAATATATCCTGCAAAACTCTCACTCAAATATGATGGTGAAATTAGAACATTTCAAGATAAACAGAAATTAAGGGAATATGTAAAAACCAAATCAAACTTATGAGAATTATTAAAGGGAGTCTTTTGGTTAGAGAACCAACAACACCAGACAACAACCTGAATCTAGCATGTAAGACAGCATCAGCCAGATACCAACCTAGATAAGGAACTCTCAAGGATAAAACAGAACTAAAAAATTTACAACAGGGAACCAGAGACATCAATATGTAAATGACAACAACATCAGAACAATAAAAGAGGGAATAAATGGTGTAGGTATAGAACTTTCAAATGGAGAGAAAGGCATTATCAATAAAAGATTGGTTTAAACTTAGAAAGATAGGGGTAAATTTCAAGGTAACCACAAAGAAAGTTAACAAACTTACTCATCAAAATAAAGAAGAAAAACATAAATTTCTCAGTAAAAACAAAATCTACAAAAATGAAAGAAACAGAAAAAAAAAAACACAAACAAAAGGAATTCAGCACAGAAGAGTAAGAGGAACAAAGAAAACATCAGCACCACAAAACAAGCACTACAAAATAACAGCAATAAACTCACACCTATCAATAATCACACTTAATGTAAATGGCTTAAATGCACCCATAAAGAGACAGAGAGTGACAGAATGGATAAACAGCAGGACCCATCCCTACGCTGTCTACAAGAGACACATCTTAGAAACAAACACATAAATTTATTAAAAATCAAAGGATGGAACAAATATATCAAGCAAAAAAAAAAAAAAAAAAAACAGGAGTGGCAATACTAATCTCAAATAAAATAGACTTTAAAACAAAGTCCACCATAAAAGACAAAGAAGGGTTTTATATAATGATTAAAGGGACAATCCACCATGAAGATATAACCATAATAAATATCTATGCACCCAATGACAAGGCTGCAAAATACATAAAACAAACTCTAACAGCACTGAAAAGAGAAATTGACAGTTCCACAATAACAATAGGAGACTTCAACACACCACTCTCGGTAAAGGACAGAACAAATAGAAAGAAACTCAACAAAGATACAGAAGATCTAAATACCACAATCAACCAACTTGACCTCATAGACGTATATAGAACACTCCACCTAACAGCAGCAAAGTACACATTCTTTTCCAATGCACATGGTACGTTCTCCAGAATAGACTACATCTTAGGCCACAAAGCAACCCTCAACAAAATCCAAAACACTGAGATAATACAAAGTATCACCATCAAAGTAGAAATTAATAACAGGAAGAGCAAGGAAAAAAATCAATTACATGGAAACTGAATAACACCCTGCTTACAAACCACTGGGTAATAGAAGAAATCAAAGATGGAATCAAAAAATTCCTAGAATCAAACAAGAATGAAAACACATCATACCAAAACCTTTGGGACACAGCAAAGACAGTGCTCAGAAGTCAATTTATAGCAATAAATGCACACATAAAAAAGAGGAAAGGGACGAAAAACATCAGCTACACAACGCAAACAAATAGAAAGAGAACAGCAAAAGAAGCCATGGCCACCAGAAGAAAGGAATTAATAAAAATCAGAGTAGAAATAAATGAAATAGAGAATAGAAGAACAACAGAAAGAATCAACAAAACCAAAAGTTGGTTCTTTGAAAGGATCAACAAAATCGACAAACCATTGGCCAAACTGACAAAAGAAAAACAGAACAGGACACAAATAACCCAAATAAGAGATGAAACAGGAGCCCTGAGGGACAGAATTACTGGGCTGAGGGCTGTGGGGAACATGCTCTCGAGGAATATGTAGCTCAACTGGCATAACATAGTTTATAAAGAAAATGTTCTACATTCTACCGTCGTGAGTAGCATTTGGGGTCTTAAAAGCTTGTGAAGAGCCATCTAAAATATTCCACTGGTCTCACCCCGTCAGAAACAAGGGAGAATGAAGAAAACCAAAGACACATGGAAAAGATTAGTCCAAAGGATTAATAGACCACAACTACCACTGCCTCCACCAGACTGAGTCCAGTCCAACTAGATGGTGACCAGCTATTACCACTGACTGCTCTGACAGGGATCACAGTAGAGGGTCCCGGACAGAGCTGGAGAAGAACGTAGAACAAAATTCTAACTCACAAAAAAAGACCAGACTTACTGATCTGACAGAGACTGGAGAAACCCCAAGAGTATAGCCCCTGGACACCTTTTAGTTCAGTACTGAAGTCCCTCCTGAGGTTCACCCTTCAGCCAAAGATTAGACAGCCCATAAAACAAAACAAGACTAATGGGACACACCAGCCCAGGCGGAAGGACTAGAAGAGCAGGAGGGGACAAGAAAGCTGATAATAGAGAACTCAAGTTCAAGAAGGGAGTGTTGACATGTCGTGGGGTTGGTAACCAATGTCACAAAACAATATGTGTACTAATTGTTTAACGAGAAGCTAGTTTGTTCTGTAAACCTTCATCTAAAGCACAATAAAAAAAAGAAACAAAATAAATAAATAAAAACAATAGCAACTTTTTCCTGTTAAAATTCATGCTTATATTTAAATAAATAAGATTGGATATAGAAAAATAAGTAAGTATTAAAACAAAAAGAAAAAGAAGCCCTGTACCTTTCGCAGTTAGTCTCCATTTTCCCCTTCTGTCATCCCCCGGCAACCAGTAATCTACTGTCTCTATGGATTTGCCTATTTTGGAAATTTAATATAAATGGAATCATACAGTATGTGTTGGCATCTTTCGCTTAGTGCATTTTTTAGGTTCATCTGTGTCATAGCATGTAACAGTACTTTGTTCCTTTTTATGACTGAATAATATTCCATTGTATGGATATGCCACATCTTATTTATCCATTCATCTGCTGATGAACATTTGGGTTGTTTCCACTTTTTAGTTATTATGAATAATGCTGCTATGAGTATTCAGGTACATGTTTTTGTGGGAACATATATTTTCAATTCTCTTGGGCACATACTTAGGAGTGGAATTGCTGGGTCATATGGTAATTCTATGTTTAATTTTTTGAGTAATTGCCAAACTATTTTCCACAGCAGCTGGATCATTTTATATTCCCACCAGCAATGCTTGAGGGTTCCAATCTCTCCCCATCTATGTCAATTACTTGTTGTTTGTTTTGTAGTTATAGCTGCTCTAGTGGGTATGAAATGGCATCCCACTGACATTTTGTTTTTCATTTCTCTAATGACTAATTATGTTGAGCATCTTTTTATGTGTTTATTACCCATTTGTATATCTTATTTGGAGAAATATCTATTCAAGTCTGTCTTAGTCATCTAGTGCTGCAGAAACAGAGATACCACAAGTCGACGGTTTTAACAAAAAGAAGTTTATTCTCTCACAGTCCAGGAGACTACAAGTCAAAATTCAGGGGGTCAGCTCCAGGGTAATGCTTTCTCTGTTGGCTCTGGAGGAAGGTACGTGTTATCAGTCTTCCCTTGGTCTGGGAGCTTCTCTGTGCAGGAACCTCAGGTCCAAAGGACGCGCTCTGCTCCCGGCACTGATTTCTTGGTAGTATGAGGTTCCCATGTGTCTCTGCTCGCTTCTCTCTTTTATCTCTCAAAAGAGATTGGCTTAAGACACGATCCAGTCTTGTATACCTCATCAGTATAACTGCCGCTAATCCATTTTATTAGATCATAGTGATTGAATTTACAACACATAAGGAAATCAGATCAGATTACAAAATGGTACACAATTATACAACACTGGGAATCATGACCCAGCCAAGTTGACAGATATTTTTGGAGGACACAATTCAATCCATGACAAAGTCCTTTGCCCATTTTTTAATTCAGTTATTTGCCTTTTTATTGTTGAGTTGCAAGAGTTCTTTATATATTCTGTATACTAGACCTTTATAGATATATGATTTGAAAATATTTTTTCCTACTTTGTGAGTTGTCTTTTCACGTTCTTTATAATGCCCTTTGAAACACACAATTTAATTTTTATGATATCCACTTTTTTCTTTAATTGCTTATGCTTTTGGTGTCATACCTAAAAAATTGTTGCCTATGTTTTCACAGATTTTCACCTATGTTTCCTTCCAAGAGTTTTGTAATTTTAGTTCTTACATTTAGGGCGTCGATCCATTATGAGTTAATTTTTGTATATAGAGTGAGATAGGAGTCCAATTTCATTCTTTTACATGTGGATATCCAGTTGTCCCAGCACCATTTGTTGAAGATTTTTTTCCCATATTGAATGGTCTTGGCACCCTCGTTGAAAATTAATTGACCATAAATGTATGGGTCTATCTCTGGACTCTCAATTCTTTCATATACATATATATATATATATATATATATATATTTTTTTTTTTTTAACCACTTCATGTAACACTTAAGAACCTTACGGTAGAATACTTCTATTTCCTTCCTTCTGCCTTTTGCTATTGTTGTCATAGTATCATCTGGTATCATTTTCCTTAAGCCTGAAGATCTTCCTTTTATATTTCATATAGGGCAAATCTGTTAGCAAAAACCTCTCAGCTATTATTTGTCTGTGAATGTCCTTATTTCAACTTCAGTTTAAAAAATACTTTTGTTATAGAATTCTAGGTTAACTTTTTTTCTTCCTGCACTTTTAAAATGTCATTCCATTGTTTTATCTTGTATTGTTCTGATGAAGAGTCAATATATTCTTAGCTCTTTCCCTGTATATAGTATCTTAAGATTTTCTTGTTATTTATGGTTTTCAGAAAAATTTTATTATTATAGCTAAATAATAAGTCTAGAAATCAGATATCTTCCCACTTTACTCCTTTTTCAAAATCGTTTTAGCTATTTCATACATTTTGTCCACTTTTAGAATTGTTTATGGTAAAAGGGCCAGTCAAATACTAGTTACTACATTATGGTCATAACTGGAAATTCTGATTTGTGCTTTGAAAAGACAGCTTTGGCTGCTGTTAGAGAATGGATTAGGGCAACAGTGGACTAGCACAACAGTAGAAGCAGGTAGACCTATTAAGAGTCTATTCCAGTAGTCCAGGAAAGAAATGATGGTTGTCTGGATTACTTTGGAAATGGAGAGAGGTGGATGAATGAGCTCATGCTTACTAATCAGTAGGTGTCTCATATGTTTTAAACAATTTATTTGAAATGAAAACCGTATCTTATTTTGCTTTTTACTTTTTCAAGTACTCTTCTTTCTGTTTGCTTTTATACATTTCCAGTGTGGAAAACAAAGATAATTATTCTCAATTTTCAGATGAATAAACTAATGATTGAATGGTGGGATTACTTGCCCAATGTCCCAAAGAAACAAGACTAGATCCCAGGTTCCCAGAGTGCTGACAGTTCCATTAAGTCTGCTTTTAAACAGGCTGAAACTATAATACCAGAAGACATGGAAGTCTTTAGAAGTTTTTGAAAGCGTCTACTTTTGGGAGAAAATAAAATCTCCCTTCAGGAAGTCTTTGTATTAGAACTGAGTGTTCCTTTCATATCTAAAAAAATTGGGCTCATTATTATCCATTAAAGAATTAAATTTCTTATTTTGATGGGAATTTTCTTCAAATAACTTAAAGAAGGTTCTGGGAAAATGGACCTCTGTCCCCCAAAGCATGATGCTTCTATAGTACCCACAGCTCCACAAACTAGAGATTATTTTAATTATTGAAATTATGAAAAATTCCATTATAATAGCCTTGCAATATCATACGCTAAGTTTTCCCCTTCTATTTGTCACGTCTTTGTAACTCAGTGACTAACATTCTTTTGATCATTGTTTTATATTAATTCCCCCATGTAACCAAGAGCCAAGACATGCCATAGGCAAAACTACAGAGTTGATAGGTTTTGTGCCCCTTCAACTTCATTTTCCTGCCCCCCCATCTTTTGCTGAAGCTGATTTTTTTTCTTTTCTTTCACTCATGGAAAATCAAAATATTTGCTAACAAAAAGACTGTAACAAGGCACAGTCAGCAGACCTGGGCTTCAATCCTATCTGCCCTTCTGAACTGGTCTTGGGACTTAGAGAAGACTTCTTAGGGAGTTGTAATAGTAGTACTTATCTCAATGCAATTATGAGAGTTAAAGGAGATAATACACGTGAGTGTTAGTATATTGCCTTGTACACAAGCTCATTTGTTAGTTTCTTTCTTCTTCCATTTTGTGACCATGGATGGAAGTGTGATTAGAACTGCTCTCAGCAATCTCACTGGGATGGTTAGGCAGTGGAGAAGAGTGGCACATGATTGGAATCAGTTACACCTCTTTTCAAGATTAGGCTCTGGGTTAAATCATGCTTCTTACTTCTCTCCCCCATTGACACAGAGCCTTCACAGTACTATATTCTTTACCTGGCTTCCTCCCCTATGGTGTTGTATTGAAAAATCATTTCCTTTGGTGGACTTCCCCACTCCCAGCTTTGCATTTGAATCCTGCTTTTGCCTGGAGTTTATACGTAAACCCCATTGCACCTGAGTAGAATGATTAAGAATGTTGCTGACGTAACTTGTTTGAACTCCCTACTTGTAAACCCCTTTAAAAGTAACTTGCCTGCCCACCCTTGGCGAGCAGTCTTGGCAGCAGCAGCTCCGACTGACTCCTTCTCTTTGTGCAATGAAATAAAGGTGGCTTTCCTGTTCTCCCACCTTGGTCTCATTTATTGGCCAAGACAAGTCATGCCGAGCAAGAACCTGGGGTTTCCACCCGGTAACATTTCTGGGGAGCTAGCCAAGAGCCATCTGCTCCGTTCCTGAGGTAGATTGGAAAACAGACAAGCCCCGATGTCTGGCACCACTAAGAGATTTCTCCTGGAGACCTTGGAGCAGCTCTGAAAGCCGATCCCCCCTGGGACCCAAACGATGGCTCTGTGACAGACACAAAACGCGCCTGGGTTGTTTGGTAAGTGCCTAGGTAAGGCCTTAGAAGAGTCCCAAGAAGCGGGAGAAATTGATCGTTGAGGGCATTAGGAATCTGAGGTTATTTGGTAAATAACAGGGTAACTCCTAGGTAAGGCCTTAGAAGAGTCCCAAGAAGCGGGAGGAATTGACCGGTGAGGGCGTAAAAGGCTCAGGTTAAATTGGTGCACCAGATCAGGTTGTGTGAGTGTGTAAGTGTGTGTATCCAGAGAATTGGGAAGGTTCAAGGGATTCCAGAATGTGGCCCGCTAAGATGCATCCTTAAGAACTGGGAAAAGAGACTCAGACAGACATGGCTCTGGCAGTATGCTTGTTCCTTTCCTACTTTTGTCTCTTTATATGCCAAATAAAACCTTTCTTTTTGCTCAGCTAAACTTTGTGGTGTTTTAACCCTACAAGAGTTAATGATGTAGTTGTTGCAGGGATTCTAGAACCACGAATCCAGTTGACCTAGAGGACACCTGGACTGCGGAGCAGAAGCCGGCAAAAACAGAGGTCGTATCTTCTGGGCCAAGCACTTGCATTCCATGTTCCTTCGACACCAACGGGGTGAGTGCTCTTGGAAAATAAGCCTTTGCTTATTCTTTTTGTTCATTTTTTTAATTGCACTTTAAGTGAAAACTCACAGTTCAAGATAGTTTCTCATACAAAAATTTATATACACATTGTTATGTGACCCTAGTTGCTCTCCCTATAATGTGACAGCACACTCCTCCTTTCCACCCAGGATTTCCTGTGGCCATTCAACCAGCTGCTGTCCCTTTTTACCTTCTCATCTTGTCTCCAGACAGGAGCTGCCCATTTAGTCTCATGTATCTATTTGAGCTAAGAAGCACTCTCTTCATTAGTATCATTTTATGTCCCATAGTCCAGTATAATCTTTGTCTGAAGAGTTGGCTTCTGGAATGGTTTCAAGTTCTGGGCTAACAGAGAGTCCAGGGTCCATGTCTTCTGGGGTCCCTCCTGTCTCAGACCATTAAGTCTGGTCTTTTTACTAGAATTTGAGTTCTGCACCCCACTTTTCTCCTGCTCCGTCAGGGACTCTCTGTTGTGTTGAGATATGAAAGAGAGAAGTGATAAAAGCTAGCAAGTGGCCATCTAAGATGCATCAATTGGTCTCAACCCACACGGAACAAAAGAGAATGAAGAACACCAAAGACACAAGGAAAGTATTAGCCCAAGAGACAGAAGGGGCCATAAACCAGAGACTTCATCAGCCTGAGACGAGAAGAACTAGATAGTGCCCGGCTACCGCCAATGACCACCCTGACAGGGAACACCCCTCTCCCTCCCTCCCTCCCTCCCCACCTTCATAACCATCCAAAAATGTTTTCTTCTGTGTTTAAACCTATTCTTAGAGTTCTTATAATAGTGGTCTCATACAATATTTGTCCTTTCGCGACTAATTTCCCTCAGCATAATCCCTTCCGGATTCATCCATGTTATGACATGTTTTGCAGATTCATTGTTCTTTATCCTTGCATAGTATTCCATTGTGTGAATATACCAGAATTTGTTGATCCTTTCATCCATTGATGGGCACGTAGGTTGTTTCCATCTTTTTGCTATCATGAACAGTGCTGCAACGAACATGAATGTGCATATATCTATTTGTGTGACAGCTCTTATTTCTCTAGGATATATTCGAAGGAGTGGGATTGCTGGATCGTATGGTGCTTCTATTTCTAGCTTTTTTTGTTGTTGTTTTTGTAGTTTAAATGAAAGTTTACAACTCAGGTTAGTCTCTCATACAAAAATTTATACATACACTGCTATGTGACCCTAATTGCTCTCCCTATACTGTGACAGCACACTTCTCCTTTCCACCCAATTTCCCGTGTCCATTCAATCAGCTCCTAACCCTCTCTGCCTTCTCATCTCACCTCCAGACAGAAGCTGCCCATTTAGTCTCACGTATCTTCTTGAGCTAAGAAGCACACTCACACGAGTATCATTTTATGTCCCACAGTCCAGTCCAATCTTTGTCTGAAGAGTTGGCCTCGGGAATTGTTTTAATTCTGGGTTGACAGAGAGTCCGGGGGCCATTTTTTCTGGGGTTCTTCCAGTCTCAGTCAGACCATTAAGTCTGATCTTTTTACTAGAATTTGAGTTCTGCACCCCACCCTTCCCCTGCTCCATCAGGGACTCCCCATTGTGTTCCCTGTTAGGGTGGCCATTGGTGGTAGCCACGCACCATCCAGTTCTTCTGGTCTCAGGCTGATGAAGTCTCTGGTCTGTGTGGCCCTTTCTGTCTCTTGGGCTAATACTTACCTTGTGTCTTTGGTGTTCTTCATTCTCCTTTACTCCAGGTGGCTGGGACCAATTGATGCATCTTAGATGGCAGCTTGTTAGCTTTTAAGACCCCAGACGCCACTCACCAAAGTAGGATGCAGAACATTTTCTTAATAAACTTTGTTATGCCAGTTGACCTAGATGTCCACTGAAAGCATGGTCCCCAGACACCCGCCCCTGCTACTCTGTCCCTCGAACTGTTTGATTGTATTCAGGAAACTTCTTAGCTTTGGTTTAGTCCCGTTGTGCTGACTTCCCCTGTAGCGTGTGCTGTCTTTCCCTTCACCTAAGATAATTCTTGTCTACTATCTAGTTAGTGAATACCCATCTCCCTCCTTCCCCACCCTCGTAATCATTAAAGAATGTTTTCTTCTGTGTTTAAACCTGTTCTTGAGTTCTTATAATAGTGGTCTTAATACGATATTTGTCCTTCTGTGACTAAATTCACTCAGCATAATGCCCTCCAGATTCCTCCATGTTATGTTTCACAGATTCATTGTTGTTCTTTATCTTTGGGTAGTATTCCATTGTATGACTATACCATAATTTGTTTATCCATTCATCCGCTGATGGGCACCTAGGTTGTTTCCATCTTTTTGCTATCCTGAACAGCGCTGCAATGAACATAGGTGTGCATATATCTATTCGTGTGATGGCTCTTATTTCTCTAGGATATATTTCAAGGAGCAGGATGGCTGGATCGTTTGGTACTTCTATTTCTAGCTTTTA
>NW_004443944.1:29875291-29910094 GCF_000243295.1 Trichechus manatus latirostris
GGCCTCCCACTTTGTTCTTCTTCTTGAGTAATGCTTTACTTATTCAGGGCCTCTTCCGTTTCCATATGAAGTTGGTGATTTCTTTCCCCATATCATTAAAAAATGCTGTTGGAATTTGGATAGGGATTACATTATATCTGTAGGTCACTTTGGGTAGAATTGACATTTTCACAATGTTGAGTCTTCCTATCCACGAGCAAAGTATGTTTTTTCACTTATGTAGGTCTCTTTTGGTTTCTTGCAGTAGTGTCTTGTAGTTTTCATTGTATAGGTCTTTTATGTCTCTGGTTAGATTTATTCCTAAGTATTTTATCTTCTTGGGGGCTACTGTAAATGGTATTGATTTGGTGATTTCCTCTTTGAAGTTCTCTTTGTTGGTATAGAGGAACCCAACTGATTTTTGTATGTTTATCTTGTATTCTGAAACTGTATTGAAATCTTCTATTAGTTCCAGTAGTTTTCTTGTGGATTCTTTCGGGTTTTACGTGTATAAAATCACATCATATGCAAATAGAGATACTTTTACTTCTTCTTTACCGATTTGGATGCCCTTTATTTCTTTTTCTAGCCTAATTGCTCTAGCTAGGATCTCCAGCACAATGTTGAATAAGAATGGTGATAAAGGACATCCTTTTGTCTGGTTCCCATTCTCAAGGGGAATGCTTTCAGACTCTCTCCATTTAGGATGATGTTGGCTGTTGCCTTTGTATAAATACCCTTAACTATTTTGAGGAATTTCCCTTCTATTCCTATTTTGCTGAGAGTTTTTATCATGAATTGGTGTTGGGCTTTGTCAAATGCCTTTTCTACAACAATTAATAAGATCATGTGGTTATTGTCTTTTGTTTTATTTACGTGATAAATTACATTGATTGTTTTTCTAATGTTGAACCATCCCAGCATACCTGATATGAATCCCACTTGGTCATGGTGAATTATTTTTTTGATATGTTGTTGAATTCTATTGGCTAGAATTTTGTAGAGGATTTTTGTGTCAATGTTCATGAAGGATACTGGTCTGTAATTTTCTTTTTTTGTGGTGTCTTTACCTGGTTTTGGTATCAGGGTTATGCTGGCTTCATAGAATGAGTCTGGGAATATTCCATCCTTTTCTATGCTCTGAAATACCTTTAGTAGTGGTAGTGTTAACTCTTCTCTGAAAGTTTGGTAGACTTCTCCAGTGATACCGTCCGGGCCAGGGCTTTTTTTGGTTGGGAGTTTTTTAATTACCTTTTCAATCTCTTCTTTTGTTATAGGTTTATTTAGTTGTACTACTTCTGTTTGTGTTAGTTTAGGTAGGTAGTGAGTTTCCAGAAATTTGTCCGTTTCCTCTCGGTTTTCAAATTTGTTGCAGTACAATTTTTCATAGTCTTCTGTTATGATTCTTTTAATTTCAGTTGGGTCTGTTGTGATATCGCCCATCTCATTTCTTATTTGGGTTATTTGCTTCCTCTCCTGTTTCTCTTTTGTCAGTTAGGCCAGTGGTTTATCAATTTTGTTGATTTTTTCAAGGAACGAGCTTTTGGTCTTGTTAACTCATTCAATTGTTTTTCTATTTTCTGTTTCATTTAATTCTGCTGTTATTATTTGCTTTCTTCTGGCACCTAAAGGCTTCTTTTGCTACTCTCTTTCTACTTGTTCGAGGTGTAGGTTAATTTTTTTATTTTGACCCTTTTTTCTTTTTGGATGTGTGCATTTATTGCTATAAACTGACCTCTGAGCACTGCTTTTGCTGTGTCCCAAAGGTTCTGGTAGGATGCGTTTTTGTTCTCATTTGATTCTGTGAATTTCTTTATCCATCCTTAATTTCTTCTATAACCCAGTAGTTTTTTTAGCAAGATGTTGTTCAGTTTCCATGTGTTTGATTTTTTTTGCTGCTTTTTCTGTTATTGATTTCTACTTCTAAGGCTTTATGGTCAGAAAAGATGCTTTGTAATATTTCGATGCTTTGGATTCTGTTAAGGCTTGCTTTATGGCCTAATATGTGGTCTATTCTGTAGAATGTTCCATGTGCTTTGGAAAAGAAAGTATACTTGGCTGCTGTTGGGTGGAGTGTTCGGTATATATCCATGAGATCAAGTTAGTTGATTGTGGCATTTAGATCTTCCGTGTCTTTATTGAGCTTCTTTCTGGATGTTCTGTCCTTCACTGAAAGTGGTGTGTTGAAGCCTCCTACTATTGCTGTGGAGCTGTCTATCTCTCTTTTCAGTGCTGTTAGAGTTTGCTTTATGTATTTTGGAGCACTGTCGTTGGGTGCGTAAATATTTATTGTGGTTATGTCCTCCTGGTTTATTGACCCTTTAATCATTATATAGTGTCCTTCCTTATACTTTGTGGTGGATTTTACTTTAAAGTCTATTTTGTCAAAGGTTAATATTGCCACTCCTGCTCTTTGTTGAGTGTTGTTTGCTTGATATATATTTTTTTCCATCCTTTGAGTTTTAGTTTGTGTCTTTAAGGTGTGTCTCTTGTAGGCAGCATATAGACGGATTGTGTTTTTATAATCCATTCTGCCACTCTCTGTCTGTTTATTGGTGCATTTATTCCATTTACATTCAGTGTAATTAGTGATAGATATGAGTTTAGTGTTGTCATTTTGATGTCTTTTTTTTGTGTTGCTGACAGTTTCTTTGTTCCACTTAATTTCTGTGCTGAGTTCTTTTTCTTTATGTATTTTCATTTTTGTTGATTTTATATTTGCTGAGTCTTTATGTTTTTCATTTTGATGTGTAGGATTGTTTCCTTTGTGGTTACCTTAATATTTACCCCTATTTTCCTAAGTTTAAACCTATCTTTTATTTCTTTATATTGCCTTGACTTCCTCTCCATATGAAAGATCCATGACTACATTTTTTAGTCCCTCTTTTGTTTTAATGTTGCCTTCTTTTACATACTGAAGTCTCTGTTTCCCTATTTTCAGTATTTTAGCTTTGATTTATTTTTGTGACTCCCCTATCTGGTTTATATCTGGTTGCTCTGTCCTGTGTTCTAGTCCTGAGTTGTTGTCTGATGTTATTGACATTCTAATCAGAGGACTCCCTTTAGTATTTCTTGTAATTTTGGTTTGGTTTTTACAAATTCCCTAAGCTTCTGTTTATCTGGAAATGCCCTAATTTTGCCATCATATTTGAGATACAGTTTGCTGGATATATTATTCTTGACTGGCAATTTTTTTCCTTCAAGGCTTTATATATATGTCATACCATTGCCTTCTTGCCTGCATGGTTTCTGCTGAGTAGTCCAAACTTATTCTTATTGACTCTCCTTTGTAGATGACTTTTCATTTATCTCTAGTGGCTCTTAAAATTCTCTCTTTATCTTTGGTTTTGGCAAGTTTGATTATAATATGTCTTGGTGACTTTATTTTGGGATCTACCTTGTGTAGGGTTCAATGAGCATCTTGGATAGATATCTTCTCATCTTTCACAATATCAGGGAAGTTTTCTGCCAACAAACCTTCCAGAATTCTCTCTGTATTTTCTGTTATCCACCCCCATCGCACCCCGTTCTAGTACTACAATCACTTGTAGGTTATTCCTCTTGATAGAGTCCCACATAATTGTTAGGGTTTCTTCATTTTTTAAAAATTCTTGTAACCAATTTTTCCTCAGATAAGTTGGTGTCAAGTGCTTTATCTTTAATTTAACTCTGACTTCCATTGCCTCAGTTCTGCTCCTATGCGCTTCTATTGAGTTGTCTAATTCTGAAATTTTATTGTTAATCTTCTGGATTTCTGTTTGCTGTCTCTCTAGGGATTCTTGCAGCCTGTTAAATTTGTCATTGTGCTCGTCTATAATCTCCTTCAGCAATCACTGAAGCCAGCTGGGACCCAGTGCAGAGTGGTGAAGGAGTAGGTAAATGGGAGAGAGGTTCTTCCAAATGGGGTGTTTTTTGATCATTTGGCAGGTTAGACACACATAGTTATATTTTGCTGATTTCACTGGTTCTGGAGGCTTGAGTAGGTTGCTCTGTCTCTCCTGATGTGGCAAATGCATCCCGAAAGCCACTGCTTGCATCACCACACACACCAGCTGATCCGGCCTTCAGGGTGCTGGTTCCTGCTGGGTCAGGTCTGGCAACTCCTCACTACTTCTGAACCATCTCTCCCTCCCCCTACTGCTCAGTCCAATTCCTCAACTTTGCCTTTGATGTTCAGGGCATCAAAGATTGTCATATATAATCGATTCGCTTGTTTTTTTGTGTCTTTGTTGTAAGAGGGACCACTGGAAGTGTCTGATTACTCCGTCATCTTGGCCCCACCTCTCTTTTTGTTCTTTTTCTCATGTTTTCTTAAGTTTTGTTAGGCATATTTGTTTGGAAAACCAGTTGATTAAGGAGAATCTTTCTTAGATTTTTTGCTTGATCATTTGTTTAAGAGTGATATCTAGTAACTCGGTGAACTGCAGTTTAGGTCCAGATTTGGGCTTATGAAACATTAAAGAAGTAATTCTATTTTATAACAGCTTTCAGTCACTATAAGCTGCAAGAAATTCAGGCATGTGTTGACCAGTAAAAGTCATTAGGGTGGCTGTTGGCGTTCATCATGAGCGTTAAAGACTCCCATGACAGGATAAGGTGGCCAAGACAGGCTAGAGCACTAGGCTGCCTGCCACCCACAAGTAAACTCTCTTGCAACTAAGGTACACATTGGTCTAAGCAAAACACTGTCCAAACCCCATGGCCTTCTTTGTTAGGTTTCTTTTTGTGGCTCAGATAAAACCTGGAAAATAGTGCTCTGTTTTGCCAAATTTGCAGGGGGAAATGGCAGCTCTTGTCCTGTTTTGCCAAAGTCGCAGGGAGAAGTGGTAGCTCCATACCTGTTTTATGATACAGTTTCTCAATAAAGAATCACAATGTTAAAATTAAAATCATCAGTAGCTACTTTAAAGTACTTTCCCATTGGAAGAACCAGTATATTTAAGGCCTAAAATAAGAGACTAGGTCTCTAGCCAGCAGAATAAATTAAGTTCAAAAAGAAGGACACCAAAAGCTTAAACCTTAGAGCTCAACATCTTTGATAAATGAGACTAGATTTCCCCCCTGCTACAGAGACACTGATTTGGGGTTCATATTTATATACACTTAAAGAACTAGAGTCCCCATATCCTTGTGTGATGGTTAAGATTGTACGTCAACTTGGCTAGGCCATTATTCTCAGTATTTTAGCAATTGTATAATGTTGTGATCACTTCCCTGTTGAAATTTGATATGTGATCACCCCCATGATGGAATCTGCTGAGTGGTACTGGCGGAGGCGGGGCCTATGGCAGCTCACTGCCCCCTCAGTTTCATCTCTCTGCCTTCCACCAGTTACTTTCTGCCTGCTTGCCTTGCCAAGGTTTTTGGCTTGTTCCAGACTCAGCAGCTGCCTCTTGTTGTCTCACCTCTGGTTCTTGGGACTTGAGCTAGCAGCTTACCTGTTGATCTTGGAATTTGTCGATCTTCTCAGCCTGTGAGCAAGAGTCCGGTTCCCCAACTGGCTGATCTTGGGTTCGCCAGTCCCTGCAGCTACATGAATCAGGAGAAACCTTGCGGTCTTGTCTGTTGATCTTGGAACTCATTGACCTTCACCGCCTGTGAGCGGGAGCTCCTCTCTGACCTGCTGACCTTGGGTTCACCAGTTTATGTGGCTCCGTGAACTGGGACAGGCCTCTACCCTGATCCACGGACTTGGGACATTTTAGCCTCTACAATTGCGTGAGCTGTTTCCTTGATATAAATCTCTCTCTATGTATATTTATACGCTTTACTGGTTTTGCTTCTTTTGAGAACCCAGCCTAAGACACCTTGTTTTGTGTGGTATTGTTTGGTGAGTTTAGGTGGTCTTTCTGTCTTGTTTTGTTCTGAGAGCTTGCTTCTGGTCTAGAGCATTGTGTCTAAGTTTCTGTCTTGTATCAGGTTGGAAGCTATGGCTGAGAATTGCTGTTTTTTGTAAGGCTGTCTTAGAACCTCAGTTCTTTCGTCATCCAAGAAAAACTGTGTCTTGTGTCTGTCTTATGATTTAGATTTTTAGCAGCTACATTGAAAAACTTTATGTTTAAATCAATCTTAAAAGCAAAACCTTTCCAAGTAACTTAAGCTAGATATTATATGAAATATGTTTTATTTAAGGAAAAAGAATAATTTTGTCTTAAAGTAAAACTAGGAGTTCCAGAGTGGCTAAAATGAGACATAGGACAAGCCTGGGTTGGGGGTGCGGGGGGCGCGGAGGGTAAGGCTAGCCAAGAATTGATGGATTCATTTACAAAATTGCTAAAGAGCTTTGGTATTTACAGGGTAGATAGCCTTTCAAAATGCCTAGGCCTACTTAAACATATGTAAATGAATTGAGATGACCCAATCTTGTCTTCTATGAGTCAACACAGTAACAGCTTGGCAAGATAAGACCCTCCCCAGCCCCCAGTCTTGCTAGCCAAGAACTGATGGATTCATTTACAAAATTGCTAAAGAACTTTGGTATTTACTGGGTAGATAGCCTTTCAAAATACCTAGCTCAATTTAAACATATGTAAATGAATTGGAATGGCCTAATCTTGTCTTCTACCATGAGTCAAAGATAGGAAGGGTGGGGCAACATCCAGCCTCCCCAGTCCCCAGTCTCCAAGATCAGATAGCCCCAGGAAGCTTACTATAGTTATCAGAAATTGGGTGGATCCTAATCATAAAAGAACTGTAAACAAGTTCTCTTCATTGTAGGGGAACTTTAAGAAGCCAAAAAATAGAAATCACAATGATACACACCTGAAATGGCCTGGGAAAATGTTTCCAACCCTAGCCAGACACTTAAGGCTATATCCATATCAGTGAATTGGTCAGCTGAGCAGAGACTTTGTGATTTCCAAAGCCAGTTGATAAAATCTTTAAGGGATAAAATTAGATTGAGAAGATACGGGAAATAGTAAAAGTTGAATGAAAACTTAGAATGTTTAAACAGACTTTCAACAACAGTTATGCTTTATGGTATACAGGCTTAAAATAATTTCTAAGACCTTTTAGGTAACTTAGTGATGTTAAATTGAGTTCATAGATATTTGTCATAATTTAAGCTTATATACTTTTGCTTTTTATGCCATAAGAGGAAGGATATATATATATATGTGTGTGTGTGTATATTTGGGTCCGATAATGAGTGTGTTCATTTTTGCCATTTAAAGGGCTGCACTATGAGACGTATGCAATAAAAACAACGTTTAAGACGTTTATTAAAAAAAAATTATTTGATATGGTCAAAAATTTCATCTGACTAAAATTTAATGGTTTAATTTATGAGATTTTTAAGAGCTTTAATGTTAAATAACATATAAAACAAAGAATTGGGTTTCTCGCTGTTAAAATAACAAAATTTTCTTTGATTTCTGAGTTGAAGGGTTAATTTATTCTTTGTGTAATCTTCCTCGAAGGCAAAGGTTTGGCCTCTCATTAGAAAAAGATTCCCAAATAGAAAACCAAGCAGCATGGCTAAAAGAAAAAAGCTAAGGTTTTTACTTTAAGATCTTTAGGTCCATTTGAACCTTAAACTTGGGGAAAAAACAAATCTTAAAGAACTTTATCAATCATTATGGGACAAATAACAGATGAAGTTGCTAATGAGATAAAAACACAGCAGTAATTTCTGACCTCATTAGCCAAGGTGACATGAGATAACAAAATAGCCTTAGATTTTTTTTATTAGCCTGAGAAAGTGTAGTCTGTGCTGTAGCAAATATCTCTGTTGCATTTGGATAAATAACACAGGAGAAGTAGAACAGGATATACAAAGAATTAGACAGCAAACTACTTGGTTACACACTGTAACACCCTTACAAATACCAGATTTATTTGGTTGGTTACCATCAGGAATAAGTACATTGGCTAGATCACTACTGCAAGGGACAGTAATATTCTTAGCCTGCATCCTGATAGTATTAGGCATATAAAACTTATCTTTGATTGTCTTACACACTTAAAAAATCCTCAGGCTACAGTGTTGGTGTACATTGAGTCTGCTCACTTCGGCAATGCGATTGATGGGAACGTTGCTCTTCCTTAAGATCCTGGTGAAGAACCAGATGGCATCCAGTGGAAAACCAGAACCATGAATTTAAAGAGCCTGCCATGGCTGCCATCTAAAGGCTTGATTAAGTCTAGGCCTTAATATCTCCAATCTCTGATCAAAAGAAAAGAATGATTTAGGAGATAATACTGGAGCCATTATTCCCTGTCCTTCAGCATAAAGAATGTGACTTAGCTGGAGTTAGACTCATAAAGACACCTCAACTGGGCTCTGAGGTATAAAGATAATAGCTAAGACAATCTGAAAAAGAAAAAGAAAGAAAATGTTTTAGGGAAACATTCACATAAACAGGGCATAAAAGCCACTCTTTTTCTTTCAATATTTAGTAAATAGTTACAAACCAACAAGAGGTCAGTAGCCACAATGAAAGGCCTAGGTCCAATATTTGGCCCTCCCCCGAAATATGCCAAACAATTCCGAGCCAGGCTATAGTTCAAAATGGACACTAGTCTTGAATAATCAATGTCCAAAAAGAAATAAGAGGAGTGAGACAGAGTCCCCACAGTGCTCTATTCTTTACCTGGCTTCCTTCTGTACAGTGTTGTATTGAAAAATCATTTCCTTTGCTGGATTCCCCCCCACACCTCCAGCTTTGAATTTAAATCCTGCTTTTGCTTGGAGGTTATATGTAAACCCCACTGCACCTGAGTAGTATGATTAAGAATATTGCTGACGTAACTTGTATGAACTCCCTACTTGTAAACTCCTTTAACAATAACTTGCCTGCCTAGCCCTGGCGAGCAGTCTTGGCAGCAGCAGCTCCGACTGACTCCTTTTCCTTGTACAATGAAATAAAGGTGCCTTTCCTGTTCTCCTACCTTGGTCTCTAGTTTATTGGCCAATACGAGTCATGCCCAGCAAGAACCTGGGGTTTCCACCCGGTAACACCATAAGTGAAATGACACAATTCTTTCTTTCTCTCATTTCTAAAACTGTCAGCAATGTTTTCCGCTTGTCAAGTGGTTACACATGTAGGAGAGTTTTTTTCATGACAGGGAAATTTCCATGACTTTCTAGGACTGGATTAGGCATTCCTCTTCTGTGCTTCCTCAGAGTGTTCATCAAATAGAAAGTAACTGATTTTTTGACCAACTCTTCACTAGACTGTGTTCTCAAGGGCAGGAACTATAACTTGCTTATCTCTGAATCTCACGTTTCCTGCACAGTGCTTGGCACATATTTCACATTCAACAAATATTCACTGAATAACTGAATAATAATATAACAATTATCACAATCATCTCCGGTCTTTTCCTTGCTTACCACCTCCTCAAGTCTACTCATATGGATCTGACTACTCAACAGTTCAACTGCTACTGAAAGCCTAACCAAAAAAAAGAAAAAAAAACCAAACCCAATGCCATCAAGTCAATTCCATAGGGTTTCCGAGGCTGTAAATCTTTACGGAAGCAGATTGCCACATCTTTCTCCTGTGGAGCCACTGGTGGTTTTGAACCACCGATCTTTCAGTTAGCAGCTGAGCACTTAACCCACTGTGGGATGCAATGGAGAATACAGAAATGAAGAAGACATAGTCCCATCCTGCAGAAAGTGACAAGGATTATATAAATTCAAGGATCATATTCCTCCTTTTATCACAATTGTCAATGGCTTTCTGTTGCTCATAGGATAAAATCCAAACTTTTTACTGTGACACTCTAGGCCTTTTATAGGCTGGCCCTAACTCTTTTTCCAACACTATCTTCTATTACTCCTCTGCACATAAGGTAATTTTTTTTTTATTTTTGTCTACCCAGCACCCTTCCCTTTTTCTGCTAACAGGTCTTTCTCTCAGGCTGTGGTGACTGAGAGGTGGGATCCTGATCTTCTTGAAATCTGATCCTCTGAACTAAAACATTCCCCTTTTTTGCTTAAAAGAGTTCAAACTGTCACTTATTGATACACAAATCCTGCACTTCAACCTTACTGCCTCCTATATACAGCTGCTATTTCTGCTGGTTCCTTTATTCAATTATTTCTTTGAGAGGCCCACTTCTAAGATTTCCATGTCTTAGCCCCTACAATTCCTTCAAGGCCAAGCTCAAATACTAGTACCCGCTTCCTAAAGTCCTTCCTATCCCTATCACTCCCTGTCCCAGGGTTATTATAGATCTCTACTCTGGAATCCTTTTCATTTGTCACTTGGAATATGCTGCCTATTTTGTCATTTTCCTTTTCATATACAGATCCCTTTTCTTACCCTACAACAGAGTATAGTCCAGGGATCCCTGGAGGTCCCTGAGATCCTTTCAGGGAGTACATGAGGTCACTACTATTTCCATTATAATACTAAGGCATTATTTGTGATATCACAACAGATTGAATACAGATGCAGATATGAGAATTCAGCTGTTTTTATTATGCCAGACATTAAACAGATTTGCAAAAATGTATAACAATGCCAATCTTCTCACTATTTGTTCTAGAGATTATAGTTTTCATAAAAATATAGTATTTATGTTAAGTTGTAATGTATATTCTTGTCATTTTAAAGTGAATACATATTTAAAATACTTCTCATTTTCAATTTATAATATGGTAAATATTGATGGATAAAACTTACATAAACAAAAGCTCTTTGGAGGCCTTACTAATTTTTCAGAGTGTAAAGGGTTCCTGAGACCAAAAGTTTAAAAATTGCTGCTCTAGATTATAAGAAGGCAGGAAGCAGGTCTTATACATCTTGTATCTCCATTGACATGACATATAGTAAGGTTTCAATAAATGTTAATTGATTAGAAAATTGTGGGCATCTGGGGCACAGATGTCAAGAAGTGGAAGTATTTCTTTATGGGGAACATTTTGTCATAAATGTTTGTCTTAAATGTTACTTTTTTATCTCCTAGGAACAGCTCCCTAGGTATAATAACCCTACCTGTTTCTTCTGCTGTGTGTTCATGGGTAAAATAAAAATGAATATGAAAGCAATATTTTTATTGAAATTGAGAGGTGCTCCCAGGATGCCAATTTAGGGAAGAAGATACTTCTCAGAAATGTTTGAACTCTGCAAAAAGTTAGCTGGGAATGTTAATTTGCAAATGCTTCGCCATAGAATAAGAAAGCTTTAGTTAGGAGGAAAAAATAATGTCATAGAAAATGCCCAAGATGAAGAAGAAACAATTGCCTTAAAGAGCTGCTTCTCATAAACTATTTGATTTTAATTGTGTGGAAGATAATTGGCCCTGATTGGTTTATGAAATATCTGGAAAGAAAAGAATACCAGGGAAAAACAAATAATGACTCAAGAACTGCTGAAGCAAGACAAGTAGATTCATTTCAACCTAAATTATCCCTTAAGGCACATTCTCTGCAAACTAGGTGTCATGGATTGAATTGTGTCCCCCCAAATTATGTGTCAACTTGACTAGTCCATGATTCCCAGTATTGTGCTCTTGTCCACCATTTTGTCATGATGTGATTTTCCTACGTGTTGTAAATCCCACCTCTATGATGTTAATGAGTCAGGACTCGATCTATAAGATTAGATTGTATTTTAAGTCAATCTCTTTTGAGATATTAAAAGAGAGAAGCAAGCAGAGAGACAGGGGGACCTCATACCGCCAAGAAACAAGAGCCAGGAAAAGAGTGCATCCTTTGGACTTGGGGTCCCTGCGCTGAGAAGCTCTTCAGCCAGGGAAGATTGATGACAAGGACCTTCCTGAGAGGCGACAGAGAGAGAAAGCCTTCCTCCGGAGCTGGCACCCTGAATTCAGACTTGTAGCCTCCTAAACTGTGAGAGAATAAATTTCTCTATGTTAAAGCCATCCACTTGTGGTATTGTTCTAGCAGCACTGGATAACTAAGACACTAGGAAATATTTTAATTAAAGTTTCCCTAACCTGCCTTGGAGCTTTACTTAAGAAGGTGTAAATATATCTGATTTTTAAAAATAGCCTCTGTAAAAACTTTCTCTTATTTAAAGATTTTATATTTTTCCTGTTCCTTGACCTAAGATTCTCATCATTTAGGTATATTTCTGAAAATGTCCTAAATCTTGGCTCAGTCTTAGTTTACCATCTGAAATTAAGCTGATAATCAAAGTCTTTCGAAAACCCTACTTGCACCAAGTCTTTACTATCTATCTTAGGGATTAGTAACCTTTTTCTGTAGACCCATATGGTCTCTGTGGCAACAATTCAACTCTGCCTTTGTAGCCCTCAAGCAGCTACAGACACTATGTAAACTAGTGGACATGTGGCCAGATTTGGCCTGTCTGTGGACCGTAGTTTGCTGATCCTTAATCTATCTGATCAAATCCAAATGCCTCATTCTGGCATCTGAGCAGGACATTTTATCATTTGTCTCTGTGCAGTGGTTAAGAGCTATGGCTGCTAACCAAAAGGTCGGCAGTTTGAATCCACCAGCCACTCCTTGGAAACGCTATGGGGCAGTTCTGCTCTGTCCTATAGGGTTGCTATGAGTCAGAATTGACTCGATGGCAACGGGTTTGGTTGCTGTTGTTGTTGTTTTTTTTCCAAATCTTCTATTGTACCCCAACATAAAGCCTAGTTCCAGTCCAAGTCTCCTCTTCTCTCCTTCCCACCCAATTTCCCAAATGTTCTGTTCAGGTCTGCCTTCAAGAGTCTGTACTCGTGGATCGCTCGCCAGGGATAGCTTCTTGCCTTAATTCTGTCTTTCCAAGTCCTACCTATCTTTTAGGGTCAGGGTCCATCTTCTTTATGGATAACTCCAACAAACATTCCTCTATCCCTTTTCTCAACCCTTTATGACTACCCATAGCCCTTAGCATAGCAAAATATTTTGAAATTATTTCAGACCATTTAGACAAAATAAAACAATACACAAACTTATATAGGTCTCTAATTGACTGTTTTAGATCAATCTTGCCTGGAGGACAGAAGCCAACTCAGAGTTGGATTTACTGTAAAGCTGATTAAACTTTAGCTTTAGGGCCCTTCACTTGCTTAGGTCCCTGTAGTTAATTTTGTATTTATAATTCTATATTCTCTTACTTAAAGAAGGCCTCCAAATTTATATAAGCTTCAGGATCCATAAAGCCCAGATCTGCTCCTGGAATCATCATAAGGCTTGGCACAAGGGTTGGTGCAGCAGAGATTGCTAATTGTCCCTCAATATTCATTTTCTTTCCTGGATTGCTTGCCTCCCAAGTTGTTGCATGTGAGAGAAATACACATCTATTTTGTCTAAGTCACTGTTTTTTGGTTCTCTCTGTAATAGCAGGAGCCCAGGTGGCCCAGTGGTTAAGAGCTTGGCTGTTAACCAAAAGGCTGGCAGTTCAAATCTACCAGCTGCTCCTTGGAAACCCTATGGGGCAGTTCTGCTCTGTCCTATAGGGTCACTATGAGTCGGAATTGACTCGATGGCAACTGGTTTTCTTGTTTGTTTGTTTTGGTTCTGTAATAGCAGCTTAGACTTTGCACTGTAAGCCTTTGCACTGTAAGTGCTCAAAAATATTTATTGAACTTAATGTGGCCATTAACTAAGAAACAGATCAATGCAGAGCTGCTACTCAGAATCATTCAGCTCCCTGCCTTCCCAAAGAATTTTTGCTACATTTGCATTTTGTAGAGTATAGAAAATGATAGGATATATTTACACAATAAAAGTATGTGTGATTGTAACTATGTTTTCTGCTTTAGGGAAGGCGATTTACTTTTGGAGCACCTATACAAAGAAAATTAAAGAATTGTGGTTTGCATAGGTAACCTCATTAAAATGGTCCACTTTCTTCACTTGGGCACAACTCATCAGTACTTTGCATGTAAACTCTCACCTAAATCCTGGCCCCAGGCCCAAGAAGAAGATAACCAAAGCAGGGAGTCAGGTATGCTGTGGGCTTGTGTGTGTGTGTATAATTGTGTGTGTGTATGTTGGAGGGTGGTGAGGTGGGGAGTGGAAGGGAAGGAAAGACTGAACGTTCACAGTTAGATGGAGGGTAGGAGATGGGTCACATAGTGGTAGAGTGCAGCTGGGAACAGCTATCGAACAATCAGCCTGTAACACTGCACTAAGTAGCAAAGCGAAATATAGGATATGAAGCCATGAAGGCAGACTGTCTATGCCAGTGAGCCCAAATCAGCTCATTGGAAGGAGGGGGGACCACACTGTTGTCCCTAGATGGGCCCGAGTCATGTTGGTTAAGGGAGTTATGTTACTTGTTGAAAAAGATCAATGAAAACTATAGGCATCACTTCATTACTTTTTAAAAAGTCTGTGACTTACGTGCCAAGTTGTTAGATTTAGCACATACTGTAATCACTTCCCTTCTGTTACAAATCCATAAAATGATAGATTTTATGTATATAAAATATAGATTTGAGTATATATACGTAGATATATTCAAAAACAAGAAAAGGAGAAATCTTAAGGACTAGAAATGGAGAAACTTCCCTTAAACAATAAGTATTCAGCAACCCACAGCACCGAGTGGAAACCAAAACCTCCCAACCCATAGGAGCTGGTACTAAATATACGCCATGGGGGAATAGGGGCAAAGGGATAAGGGGAAAAGCAGCAAAGAGAGTGATTAAAGCTGGAGGGCCAGTTATCACTGCCCACTCGTGAACAGAATCCCAAAAGAAAAGCACCTACTCAGAGCTTGGGCAGAAACAAAGTTACCTGCTTAATGACTCTGCTATGAAGGAGATAAAACAAGGTAATGGAATAGACTGTGGGAGTCAGAAGGGACAAATTAGATTGAGTAGTCAGAAAGGCCTAAATGAAGAAATAGTATTTGACTTGAACAACAAAACACTGCCAGCCATGTGAAGATCTAGGGGCACAGGAAGGAACTGCTGCAAAGGCCCTAAGGCAGGAAAGAAGTCAGTGTGGCTAAAACTTGTTGAGAGAGGGGGAGGCGTAGTAAGAGGTGAGGTTGGAGAGGGAGACAGGGGCTAGCATATAAGGAACTTTTGACCAATATAGCAGTCTGAGCTGAGGCAAGACATCCTCTTGCTCTCTCCAAACACACAGAAATAATGGATAAAATACAAAAATACATTTTTAATACATGAATGACTTCTAAAACAAGAAAAAGGAAATGCCCAGGTGCTAGAAATTTTTGGAACATTTCCATCACTCCCTCATCAAAAACAAACTTCACAGCCATTAGCAGTCAGTCTCATCCCCCAGTCCTCCCTCATGTCCTTCAGACCCAGACAATTACTAATTTACTTTCTTTCAGTCTGTCCTGTTTTTCTGCTGAATACTATACCATTGTATGAATGCATCACATTTTATTTATCCATTTATCTGCTCACAGACACTTGAGTTGTTTCCACTTATTGGCTATTATGCATAATGCTGCTATGACCATTCATGTACAAGTTGTTGTGTGGGCATATGTTTTCATTTCTCTTAGATAAATACCTAGGCATGGAATTTCTAGGTCATATGGTGACTCTACATTTAACATTTTGAGAAACTGTCAAACTGTTTTCCAAAGTAGTTGCACCCCTAGCTGTTTATTGCCAGTACATTGGGCTCACAAGGAAATTATCGCTCATTTGGAGCCCTGGTGGCAGTGGGTAAGAGCTTGGCTGTTAACCAAAAGGTCAGCAGTTCGAATCCACCAGCACTCCTTGGAAACCCTATGGGGCAGTTCTACTCTGTTCTATAGGGTCACTATGAGTCTAAATCAACTTGACGGCAATGGTTTTTCTTTTTTTCTTCTGGTGGGTAGAAAATAGATACCAGAGAGAAACTAAAACCCCAAGCCTGCACTAAACTAGCCATGTGGCTCTAATTCAATTACCCATGTAGCTCAAGAATGTTAAACTGAGAAATTAAGATAAAAGTTGGTTCAGAACTACTGAAATCCACAGGGCTTCAGGGATGAGAGAACCTAAAAGTCTATGACTAGTCAAACTATAATTTAGGAGTAAAAGCAAAAAGACAAAACAAAAATCTTTTTTAAAGACCTACAAAGACTTTGAACATTCACCACCAAAACACTCTTGCTGAGAGAGCTACTAAAGGATGTATGCAAACAAAAATAAAAATGAGCCAAGAAGGAAATAGAGGGGTAAAAGAAGCAGTGGTGAAAAAAATGTTGAAACATGTTGATAAGTCTATACAACATTTTATGAGACTATATAACCTTGAGACTAAAACACAACAAGGACAGTAAGAAACAAAAAAAATTTACAGGTCAATCTCACTCATGAGCATAGCTGTAAAAATCCCAAATAAAATATTAACAAATCAAATTCAACCCCATGATTAAGAAGGATTTGTCACAGAAATGGTTTAACCTTAGAAACTTTATTGTGATTCAAAACTGTATAATCATCTCAGTAGATATCCAAAAGACATTAAATAAAATTCAATACCCATTTATGTTGTAAAACACCTATCTGCCATTGTGTAAATGTAATCTTGAGCCTTTGAGGGAATAATATGTCAATGACATACATACAGCTTTGGAACCCTGAGTGGAGATTTGGGCATAATCTCATAATTTTCCAGTGATTGAAGTAGACAGACCTTTAGTGTAACAAAAAATCATCTGGCATGATAATAGTATTGTGATTTTTTTTTTTAAAAAGAGTCTTTGTCTTTTAAAGATACACACCATAATATTTATAGATGAAATAATATGTCTAGAAATTGAAAATAATCCAGTGGCAGGGGTACAAAAGAAACAGAATAGACTTTAACATGAGTTATTAAAACTGTGTGATGGGTACACTGAGATTCATTCTAATATTTTATCTACTTTTGTATAGGATTGTCTTAGTCATCTAGTGCTGCTGTAACAGAAATACCACAAGCGGATGGTTTTAACGAAGAGAAGTTTATTTCCTCCCAGTCAAAGTAGGCTAAAAGTCCAAATTCAGGGTATCAACTCCAGGGGAAGGCTTTTTCTCTTTGTCGGCCTTCTCATCAATGTTCCCCCGGATTAGGAGCTTCTCGGCGCAGGGACCCCAGTCCAAAGGATGCTCTGCTCCCGGCACTGCTTTCTTGATGGTATGAGGTCCCCCTGTCTCACTGCTCACTTCTGTCTTTTATATCTCAAGAGATTGCCTCAGGACACAATCTAGTCTTGTAGATCCAGTCCTGCCTTACTAACACAACTGCCACCCATCCTCCCTCATTAACATCATAGAGGCAGGATTTACAACATATAGGAAAATCACACAGTACCAGGAATCATGGCCCGGCCAAACTGATACACACATTTTTGGGGGGACATAATTCAAACCATGACAAACACTGAACTTTATTATTTGATAAAGCTCTAGTCTATGCCTTTTTCCTGGACATTAACATGTTTAACAAGCCCATTGCCAGTGAATGGGCCACTAGTTTCTGCATATGGGCCATGACACATATGTAGACAGTCTCTTAGTACATGTAAAAAATATTTCCAGTTGTTTGCAGGCAGCATATATCTTACTATATTCTGAGTGATTTTCTTTTCTGGTAATTATCAAAAGAGTATTACATTTTGTATAAATGGGACATGTTGGTTACTCATTTATAAAATAAATTGCCACATATTTAAGACATCTAGAAAACACAGTTGTTCTCAGGCATGTGAGTATTGTTGGTGCTAAATGACACCATTTTAATAGACTTTTTCCTAAACACAATCATCAACTGAAATTTTTTCATAAACTTCAATGTGTTAAAAATTAAGTCAAGCCAAAGATAGGCAGTATCACCTCATATTAAGAAGAAACTTTTCTGACTTCTGAAAATAGAGGTTCTTTTCAGTCTTGATGTATGGGTACATGACAACAGATTTCCCTGACTGTTGGGCTGTTATTGTATAAGAATAATTTTAAATGATAATTTCATTCACTAGAAAATGTATTAAACTATGTAGCAGGCACTGTGTTAACGCTAAGGCTGTAGAGAAGAAATACAGTCCCTGCCTCCCAGGAGCTTAGAGTTTGGGGGGCTGAGGAGGTGCCACAGATTAATAAACCAAGGAGGGGAAGGACATTTCCAGGCAGAGGCAACAGCACATGTAAAGGCACAGAGACAGAGGCCAGAGACTGCACAGCTCTTTCCATAAATAGTTCCATGTGGCTAGAGAATAAGGCATAGGTCGGGGGCGGGGGCGGGGGGATTGTTGAGATTAAAGAGAGAAGAAAGAGTCAAGCATACTAAGAGGTCTGGATGTTATTCAGTGGGCAGTGAAGAATTCTTCGTAAGGGTGAAGAGGAAAGACTGGTGGGGAATTAAACAAGAGGCAGGGAGATCAGCTGAAGGTTATTTTAGAAGTCCGGCTAAGAAATGAAGAGTGCCTAGCCTAAGGCAGTAGGGATGAAGAGCAGGGGTGAATATTTTCTCTTTATCACTGGTTTTAAGTAATTTGATTATGATATGCCTTGGTATAATTTTCTTCATGTTTCTTGTGTTTAGGGTTTGCTGAGCTTCTTGGGTCTATGAGTTCATAGTTTTCATCAAATTTGGAAAAACTTTAGTCATTATTTCTTCAAATTTTTTTCTGTCCCCTACTCCACCCTTCTCCTCTCCTTTAGAGACTCCAGTTTCCCAGAGAAGGAGAAGGAGAGCCAAGAAAGAAAGAGAAGTCTGTGGTGTCCAATACCCCAGAAAGGGCAAGCATAAGGATAGAAAATTGTCTACTGATTTTGGCAATGTGGAGGTCACTGGTGACTTCAGAGAAAGTTTTTTAGTAGCATGACCTCCATTCACTTGTTCATTTGTATGTTCATTCATTCATTCAATGGATACTTAAGTAAAGGTGTCTGGAGATATAAAGATGAATGAGAACCTCCACCTGGAGGGAATTCACTGTCTAATAAACAATTTATTATAATACAGCTTGGTAAGTACTAAAATAGTGGAAAGTATCAAGGACTGGGTGGTAGCACAAAGGCAATTGCAGATAAGCTTCCCCAGAGGAAATGCTGGAGTTGAGATCAGGGGAGGAAATGGAGGACAGGAAGCATGAGGGGCAAAAACCCAGGAAGTGAGTATGCTTAACCCTCTGAATTCCTCATATGGTTAAATCGATAGAACTCTGTCTGGCTAGGATTGCTGGCAGGTCTTTGGTAAATAGAACCATGCCGTAAAAGGACTGGAAAAGAAAGATCAAACCCCAAGGACAGGACACAGCCAATAATAAAAATGGTCATAGACTTGATTTAGAAATAAATGGCCTAGGAAGTCCCTGAATTGTTCTCTCCAGTCTGGAGTCCTTGCCTTGTTTTGCACTAACCAAGGCTAACCTTGTTCTAGCTCTAAACATTTACCCTCTAAATCTAAAGGTGATGAGTTTGTCAACTCTAATTCTGTCTTAAAAACTTTTTTTTTTTTGATGAAACATATATTACAAAACATTTGCCATTTCGACCATTTTTATATGTACAATTCAATGACATTAATTGCACTCCCCATGTTGTGCAACCGTCACCACTATCCACTTGCAAATTTTTTCATCATCCTTAACAGAAACTCAGTATCCCTTAAGCAATACCTCTCCATTTCCCCTCCCACCCACCCTTGGTAACTAGTAATAAAATTTGGTTTGTATGCATTTGCCTATTCTAAATATTTCATATAAGTGAGATCATACAATATTTGTCCTTTTGTGTCTGACTTATTTCACTCAGCATGTTTTTAAGGTTCATCCATGCTGTTGCATGTATCAGAACTTCATTCTCTTTATGGCTGGATAATATTTCACTGTATGGGTATACATTTTATTTATCCATTCAACTGTTGATGGACACTTGGGTTGTTTCCACCTTTTGACTATTGTGAATAATGCTGCCATAAACATTGGTGGTCACATATCCGTTTGAGTCCCAGCTTTCAATTTTTTGGGGTATATACCTAGGAGTGGAATTCCTAGATCATATAGTAGTTCTATGTTTAACTTTTTGAGGAATCACCATACTGTTTTCCACAGTGGCTACACCATTTTACAATTCTACCTGTAATGGATGAAGTATCAAATTTCTCCACATCCTCACCAACACTTGTTATTTTCTATTGTTCTGATAATAGTTATCGTAGTAGGGATGAAGTGGTATCTCATTCTGGTTTTGATTTGCAATTCCCTAATGACTAATGATGTTGAGCATCTTTTCATGTGCTTATTGGCCATTTGGAAACCCTGGTGGTATAGTGGTTAAGAGCTACGGCTGCTAACCAGAAGGTCAGCAGTTCAAATCCACCAGGTGCTCCTTGGAAACCATATGGGGCAGTTCTACTCTGTCCTGCAGGGTTGCTATGAGTTGGAATAAACTCGATGGCAACGGGTTTGGTTTTTTGGTTTATTGGCCAAATGTGTATCTTCTTTGGTGAAATGTCTATTCAGGTCTTTTGTCTGTTTTTCAACTGGGTTGTCTTTTTTGTTGTTGAGTTATAGGAGTTCTTTACATATTCTGGATATTAAACCCTTATCAGATATATGGTTCACAAATATTTTCTCCCAATCTGTAGTTCATCGCTTAACCTTGTTGATAAAGTCCTTTGATGAATAAAAGTTTTTTATTTTGATGAAGTTCAATGTATCTATTTTGTCTTTTGTTACTTATACTTTCGGTGTCATATCTAAGAATCCATTGTTGAAAACTAGGTTTAATTCTATCTTGCTAAAGGGAATGACTGAATTTCCATATCTCATTGTATGAGTTGGAGAAGCCTGGGAAAAGATTCTTCATGCACATCTGAAAAGTCATTTGCAATGGAAACACTTATTAGTCGAAAGCCCATATTTTTGGAAATGTACCAGGGATAGTTTCCATTGACAAATATGAATGTATTGAATCCTTAATTTTGAATTTCTTACTTAAGAATGAGGACGTACGAAAATGTAAGCTGTTCCTGGAGTATGGTGAATCTACCTTTCAAATAAACACTCTTTCAGAGACATTTTCCTTGGTATAAGCGTAAAGAGCGACTAGTCAATCCCAGCACACATTTTAAAAAAAAAAAAGGTTTACTATTAGAAGCTCCAAGTTACCTTATACAGTGAAACCTCTGAGAGAACTTGATGGGATTGCCTTGTTTTCCGGGTCTCACAAACTTTCTATCTTTGACAGGGTCCCGTCTTACCACTTTTCAACCACTTGTTTTAGTGGAAGATATTTGCGTTTTCCTTCTCTGACAAGTTTCCGCCTTACACAGGCTCTGGCTTTAGCAAGTTTTACTGTACTTCATCCATTATAGTTAATCCCCAAGTAGTCAGATTCCAGTAAGGCTGAGGAGAGAAGAAAAGCCAAGGCAGCATTCAAGAAAAACCCAAGCTTTTTAACAGACCTTCTTTTTGGGGGGCATGTGTTTGTCCTTTAACTCCTGTCTGACTTAGCTGCAGGAGGAAGGAGGAAATTGTCATTAGCTCAGAGTTACTCAGAGGCACAAGAACACTTGCAAGTTTTTTTCCTACCTTGAAGACCAGATATTCTCTCCTCCAGTTAAACTGAATTTCTACATCTCTTTAAAGAGCTGCAGCTTTTCTACAGGAAAGTGTTACTAGGCTTCAGAGAGGAAAATGTTTAAACCTTACAGAATCTAATATATCAGGAGAAAAGAATGTGGCCTGCACTTTGAAGTGTTGTTTCTAGGCCCTCCCCCATTTTACCCATCCAAATTTCCCCTCCAAAGCAGATGTCTGTGAGAAAGAAAAATTTTGGCACAAATACATTTTTCCTATGGCAATTCCCAGATACGAGGTTCCGAGAATGATGAAGTGTAGCCCTGCTGTGAAGTTCCTGGACAGTCAAGCTCTTAGTACTCTTGACACATGTTTTTATGCAATTTTAGCAAAAGAAGTCTAACTGTAGGAATGTTGTTGTTGTTAGGTGCCATCAAGTCGGTTCTGACGCATCCTGAGCCCATGCACAACAGAACGAAACACTGCCTGATTGTGAAACACTGACTTGAGGATCCTGCACCATCCTCACAATCTTTGCTCTGTTTGAGCCCATTGTTGCAGCAACTGTGTCAATCCATCTCGTTGAGAGTCGTCCTCTTTTTCCCTGACCCTCTACTTTACCAAGCATGATGTCCTTCTCCAGGAACCAGTCTCTTCTGATAACATGTCCAAAGTACCTGAAACGAAGCCTCACTATTCTTGCTTCCATGGAGCATTCTGGCTGTACTTCTTCCAAGACAGATTTGTTTGTTCTTCTGGCAGTCCATGGTATAGTCAATATTCTTCACCAACACCATAAGTCAAAGGCATTGTCATGGATTGAATTATGTCCCGCAAAAAACATGTGCATCGATTTGACTGGGCCATGATTCACAGTATTGTGTGGTTGTCCTCCATTTTGTGATTGTAATTTTATGTTAAAGAAGATTAGGGTGGGATTGTAACACCTTTACTAAAGTCAATCCCTGATCCAATGTAAAGGGAATTTCCCTGGGGTGTGGCCTGCACCACCTTTTATCTTACAAGAGGTAAAAGGAAAGAAAGCACAGAGTTGGGGACCTCATACCACCAAAAAAGAGGCACTGGGGGCAGACCGTGTCCTTTGGACCTGGGGTTCCTGTGCAGAGAAGCTCCTAGCCCAGGGGTAGATTGATGACGAGGACCTTCCTCCAGAGCTGACAGAGAGACAAAGGCTTCCCCTGGAGCTGATGCCCTGAATTTGGACTTCTAGCCTACAAGACTGAGAAAATAAACTTCTCTTTGTTAAAGCTACCCACTTGTGGTATTTCTGTTACAGCAGCACTAGATGACTAAGACAGCCATCAATTCTTCTTTGGTCTTTCTTATGCCTTTCACATGCATAGAAGGTGACTGAATGTACTATGGCTTGTGTTAGGTGCACCTTAGTCCTCAAAGTGATATCTTTGCTTTTTAACACTTTAAAGATGTCTTTTGCAGCAGATTTGTCCAATACAATGTTTCATTTGATTTTTTGACTGCTTCTTCTATGGGCGTTGATTGTGGATCCAAGTAAAATGAAATCCCTGATAATTCCAATATTTTCTCCATTTATCATGATGTTGCTTATTGGTCCAGTTGTGAGGATTTTTGTTCTCTTTATGTTAAGGTGCAATCCATACTGAAGGCTGTAGTCTTCATCACTAAGTGCTTCAAGCCCTCTTCACTTTTAGCAAGCAAGGTTGAGTTATCTGCATATCGCAGGTTGTTAATGAGTCTTTCTCCAATCCTGATGCCGCATTCTTCTTCAGATAGTCCAGCTTCTCTGATTGTTATGATTGAATTGTGTCCCCTCAAAGTGTGTGAGCTTGGCTAGGCTATGATTCCCAGGATTGTTTGACTGTCCACCATTTTGTTAATTGATGTGATTTTCCTATGTGTTGTAAATCCTATCTCTATGATGTTAATGAGGTGAGATTAGCAGCAGTTATTTTAATGGGGTGGGATTCAATCTACAAGATTAGGTTGTGTCTTAAGACAATCTCTTTTGAGATATAAAAGAAAGAGGTGAGCAAAGAGACATGGGGACCTCATACCACCAAGAAACAAGAGCCAGAAGAATAGTGTGTCCTTTAGACCCGGGGGCCCTGCACTGGGAAGCTCCTCACCTGGGAAAGACTGATGACAAGGACCTCTTCCTAGAGCCGAAAAAGAGAAAGCATTCTCCTGAAGCTGGCACCCTGAATTCGGACTTCTAGCCTCCTAGACTGTGAATTGAATTTGAATTACCTCCAGAAAATAAATTTCTCTTTAGTAAAGCCATCCACTTGTGGTTATTTCTGTTATAGCGGCACTAGATAACCAAGACACTGATTATTTGCTCAGCATGCAAATTGAATAAGTATGGTGAAAGAATACAACCACGATGCTCACCTTTCTTGATTTTAAACCATACAGTATCCCCTCATTCTGTTTGAACGCTGCCTCTTGGTCTACGTACACGTTCCACATGAGCACAATTAAGTGTTCTGAAATTCTCATTCTTCACGTTATCCATAATTTGTTATGATCCACACAGTCGAATGCCTTTGCGTAGTCAATAAAACACAGGTAAACATCTTCCTGGTATTATCTGCTTTCAGCCAAGATTCATATGACATCAGCAATGATAGCCCTTGTTCCACCTACTCTTCTGAATCTGGTTTGAATTTCTGGCAGTTCCGTGTCTATGTACTGCTGCGACTGTTTTTGAATTACCTTCAGAAAAATTTTACTTGCATGTGATATTAACGATATTGTTTGATAATGTCCACATTCTGTTGGATCATTTTTCTGTTGGCCAGGTAGCTGTCTTCCAAATTTCTTGGCATGGAGTGAGCGCTACCAGCGTTGCATCCATTCTTTGAAACATCTCAACTGGTATTTTGTCATTTCCTGGAGACTTGTTATTCTCCAGTGCCTTCGGTTCAGCTTGGACTTCTTCCTTCAATACCATCGGTTCTTGATCATATGCTACCTCCTGAAATGGTTGAATGTCAACCAATTCTTTTTGGTACAATGACTCTGTGTATTCCTTCCATCTTCTTTTGATGCTTCCTGTGTCACTGAATGTTTTGCCCATAGAATTCTTCAATATTGCAACTCGCAGACTGAAGTTGTTCCTTAGTTCTTTCAGCTTGAGAATCCTTTCTACTGCTGCCTCTCTTCTTGTGCTAAAATGACCTTATTCCTCCAACTCATGCATGATTTGTATATGGGTTGTGACTAATCCTAGTTCGTCTAAGGCTAGGAAAACTAAAACATAGCTGGGTTTAAAGTTTTTGCCCTAGCTGGTATTCATCCTAATATTTGAATGGAGGCGAAGATAAGAACAACAAAAGCTCTATAGCTCTATACTTCCTAGGTGATCTGAAGAGGCATTTTAAGAGAAAGTTGTAAAGAAGACTTGAAAAGGCACTGGGTATGGTGAGAACAGATGTACCAAGTTGTATGACAGGGAAGGAAACTGCTAGTTTTGACATTTTTTGCAGGCAGATTTCAAAGTGACGCCTTAGTAGTTGGAGTTTAAGAGGCTCTCAAGAGGGCAGTTTTAACCCAGAATTTAGGAATGACCATGAGATATAGCTTGGGAAATTGCTACTTCTACCATGACTGGAAGAGTTACATGTGAGAATTTTGGTACAGGTTGGAAGTGAACAAGGAAGTTGTCTGCAAATGACCTGTGAAAGCATGGTCTGTGTGTAAATCAATGCTAAGTGAAGTAATATGATTGTGCTCATAATTAATTGTCTGTGGGTTTGGTAATACCACTATGATAAAGATTTATTCCAAAAAGACTCTTTTTAAAATCTCCTTACTAGCTCATTTTAAAAATCTCCTTACTAAATTTTAGGTAATTTAGATGGCAAAAGGATGTTACAGGATGTTAGCTAAGATGGGTTATAGTATGAACATGTCATTAAATGTTAATTAAAATAACACCAAATCGATCACCTGGGAGATTGGGACAAAGGGAGGGAAAGGGTATGTAAAGGCAGAGGAGGGAGAGCTTTTCTTGGGCTTTCTCCTCTGAGGAGTGGCTGGCAGGGGTCTGGAGGCATCTGCTTCAGCCAGAAAAAAGCAGAGAAGCCAGCAGATATGGAAGGCTGTTCCTCTGGCCTCAGTGGTTTTGGGCAACAAGTTTAGCAGGTTCCAGTTTGATCTACCCTGGGAAGAAAGTGAATTGGAATTTTATGGTTTGGCTTTCTGATTTATGACATTTTTTTAAACCTCTGATTCCACTATTGGAGAAAAAGCTATAAAGCTGCTACAGCAAATACTAAAGGGAACAACTTTAAGTGGAGGTGATTAGTCAAGTCACCAAATTTAAGGATTAATGGGAAATACTTTTCCAGTTTTGTTGAGGAAGGCTGGGTATGAAGAAAGCTGGTGGTTCTTTAGAATTTGAATTTTAAGAAAAGATAAGAAAAAGTTGATCCCTCCTCACTGTCTATAACTGTGTTTAAAACTCATTAGCCTGGCATTCAAGGCCTTCCATAAACTGTTCTTAACCTCTCCAATCTTATTTCACTTTATTACCCTAAACTAGATCAGTGATGAGTAACTTGTGGCCCACTAGCTTCCCAATGTAATTTCAAATGCAGTCTTTCAGCTCAAAGGGTCCTAGGAACATATTTCATCTATTGTTGTTGTTGTTAGGTGCTGTCAAGTTGATTCTGACTCATAGCAACCCTATGTACAACAGAACGAAACGCTGCTTGGTAAAATGTTCCTCTCTTACTCTGGATTAATATATTTCTTCAGCTGAAACTTCATCCTCCTTTTGTGAAAATGTAGGCTTCACATGGGCAGGAACTGTATCTGTCTTGCTCACTGTGTATGTATCTCCAGTGCCTAGGACAGTGCCTAATACATAATACTCAATAAATATTTATTGAATGAAAGAGTAAATGAATAAGTAAAAGAATGCCCTAAAGCACTAGAAGACTGTAGGATTGGGATGACCTGTGAGTGGAAGATAGGAAGGGAGAAAGTACTCTAGACAGAGTGAACAAGAGCAAAGGTTGAGGTAATCTTAAGGATGATGCTTTCTGAGGCCTAAGGGTGAACCAGATTTATGGGAATTTGTTTATAGAGAAAACGGTGAGAGATAAGAAAGGGGCAGAATTGGAACAATATTAAAGAAGATTAACATGGCAGTAATCTAAGGACGGATTTAGTTGGATATAGTTGGAGTCAGGAAACTGAGCAGGAGAGCCCGGCATAGTGAGTAGCCATAATAGACTAGAAGCAACTCATTGAAGGGACAATGCAGAGGTGGAATATTTTTTCTTGAAAATCATAGAAGGTGACTACGAAGTCCCCAGCCTGGATAATTGCCATGTAAGTGGTGATGGCAGCAGGAGTAGCAATAACAGAAACAGGGTATACAGGGACCACATAGGCCATCAAACCACCAGAAAAATTCACACAGTAAAACTATGATAGCATGTCACGAAAACCCAAACACTAAAGTTTTAAGTAGTCCACCTGTGAGGAAATAATGACTAAAGTTGAAATATGCTGGGTTCTTTAAGTTAGATTCCCCACCACCCCCTAAATCTCATTGTCCTCCTTAGAGGCAGAAATAGCCTGGTCTCCGTAGGTAACTCTGTTTCAGCTGTTAGAAGTTGTTTCAGCTTTGACTATACTCAAGACACTGGATGTGAGGAACCAGAGAAGTGAGCTTCTCCACTCTGCCAGCCTCTGCTGGATACATTTTACTGAGCTTTGCTGGTACCAGTCTCCTAAGATCTGCCATATGAGCCTGCTTTAACGAACTCTTTCCCGTCTCAGGGCTTCAAACATATCATTTCCTCTGCCTGGACTACTCTTCCCCCATTCTTCTCAGGACTAACTTTTACTTATCCTTCAGGTTTCAGTTTAAATGTCTTTTCCTCAACAATCTCACATCTGAAGTCTCCACGATTATTCTCATTCATAGTAACCTGTTATTTTCCTTCATAAAAGTTATCACAATCTGTAATTACACCCACTCCTCACTTATCAACATGGTTAGGTTCCAAAGACCAGGTCGTTAAGTGAAAATCGACATTATGTGAAAATGGAGGATGACCACATCAGATCAAAAAATGGAGGATGACTACATCATGATATAACTGCCAAATTACATCATTACGTAACTGTCAAACCACTGAGAATGATGACCCAGCCAAGTTGACACATAACCTTAACCATCATTTTTGTTTTGTCTCTCTCCGTTCCGTCCTTTCCTTTCTCCCACCCAGCTAGCCCCATGTACCGTCCCCGCCCCTTTTTGGTGGGCTATGCCACATTGCTTGGCTAGAGAGCCACAGGCATGGCCTCCCCGGTTCCATGCTGCCCCCCACCAGCTAGCTCCGCCATTGCCTCACAGCTCAGCGTCCGTAAATACCAGATGTACATCATTACTGCGTAAAATAGGCAGATAGTAGGTTTTCCACTATTGTTGTAAATGCGAAATGTTGGATAACGAGATAGTCGGTAAGTGAGGAATAGGTGTATATGTTTATTTATCATCTAACTCTCCTATAAGACTATAAACTCTACAAGGGTAGGGATCATATCTGTCTTATTCACCACTCTACACCTAGCATCTGGCAAAAAGCCTCATGTTCAATATATATTTGTTGAATGAATGATTGATCCCTCGTCTCATCCAGGGACCAATTCTTGCCATGTTCTCTAGTTCCACTAGACGGAATTTGGTGGATTATCAAGGAAGATTGTTAGTACTCAGTTTCAAGTTTAAGAAAATGTTTTTACATGTAAAAGCATGTCAGACTTCTTAAAAGAAATATTCCCCTCTGAAGTCTGGTTTTTATATGTATGATAAACTAAATCGTCTTTTTAAAAGAAAAGTTAAATAAAATCTTATGTTGAGTGGATATATATTCTATGTTTGCATTGAGTGAGCTATATAATTCCCAGAAATACTAATTATTATATGTAATAACAAAACCAAGTCAAAATTTCCATGAATCATTTTTTTGAAAACAATGGTGTTATTAATAATGAGTTGACACTGACCACACACATACATAAATAATATTGAAAAGAATCATTCTCTAAGTATAAGAACCTCTTTCCCTTGAAGTTCTTGTACTTAAAGAAATGAGACATGAATAAGAAGTCTGAAACAAAAGACATTTGGAGAATGTCTTTGTGTTTTTCCTTTTTCTAGTCTCTTTTCTGACTTTGTCTTTTATTTTCATATTTCCAATTGTGGCTCTGTTCCACCCTTTCCCCCACTCCTGGATTTGTCTGTTTGTTCCTTTTCCTTTGTTTAGTGATATTAAACATGCCCTCCCCCCACCCCCATTCTAGTAAAATCAAAACCATTATTTGTTTTTAATTTCTTGGCAAGCAGACCCAAATAGCCCAGAAAAGAGCCATGGATCCAAAGGAGCAGGATCTAAATCTAGGGAGCCTTATAAAGCCATGATGTGGTTGAAGAATCCTTCATGGAACATTTTACTGCCTCATTCCACCTACCCTTCTTCCCTTCAAAGCCAATGTGCATAAACATCTTATACAGCAGAACTTGTCCTAGTGGGAAGAGTCATCAACTCCTCAGAGGCCTCTGATCCAGAGATATTCTAATCAGGCTGAGAGTAGGCTCTCTAATTCAGGCCTTTAACATCTCTTGCCTAGACAATTCCAGGTAGCAGTCTTCCAAATTTCTTGGCACAGACGAGTGAGTACCTCTAGCGCTATATCCATTTGCTGAAACATTTAGTCAATTCCTGGAGCCTTGTTTTTCACCAATGCCTTCAACGCAGCTTGGACATCTTCCTTCAATATTATCGGTTCTTGATCATATGCTACCTCCTAAAATGGTTGAATGTCGACCAATTCTTTTTGGTACAGTGACTCTGTATATTCCTTCCATCTTCTTTTGATACTTTCTGTGTCATTCAATATTTTGCCCATAGAATCCTTCAATATAGCAACTCGAGGCTTGAATTTTTTGTTCAGTTCTTTCAGCTTGAGAAATGTCAAGCGTGTTCTTCCCTTTTGGTTTTCTAACTCCAGGTCTTTGCACACTTCATTATAATACTTTGTCTTCTCAAGCTGCCCTTTGAAATCTTCTGTTCAGCTCTTTTAGTTTATCGTTTCTTCCATTCGCTTTAGTTGCTCTACATTCAAGAGCAAGTTTCAGAGTTTCTTCTAACATCCATTTTGGTCTTTTCTTTCTTTCTTGTCTTTTTAATGGCTTTTTGCTTTCTTCATGTATGATTTCCTTGATGTTATCCCACAACTCATCTGGTCTTCAGTCATTAGTGTTCAATACATCAAATCTATTCTTGAGATTGTCTCTAAATTCAGATGGGATATACTCAAGGTTGAATTTTGGCTCTTGTGGACTTGTTTTAATTTTCTTCAGCTTCAGCATGAACTTGCATATGAGCAACTGATGGTCTGTTCCCCAGCTGGTCCCTGGCCTTGTTCTGACTGATGGTATTGAGCTTCTCCAATGTCTCTTTCCATAGATGTAGTCAATTTGATTCCTGTGCTTTCCATCCAGTAAGGTCCACGTATATAGTCACTGTTTATGTATTTGAAAAAAGGTATTCTCAATGAGTAAGTCGTTGGCCTTGTAAAATTCTATCATGTGATCTCTGGCGTCTTTTCTATCACCAAGGCCATATTTTCTAACTACTAATCTTCTTGTTTGTTTCCTACTTTTGCATTTCAATCATCAATAATTATCAATGCATTTTGATTCCGTGTTTGATCAATTTCAGACTCAGAAGTTGGTAAAAATCTTCAATTTCTTCATCTTTGGCATTAGTGGTTGGTGTGTAAATTTGAATAACAGGTGTATTAACTTGTCTTTTTTGTAGGCTTACGGATATTATCCTATCACTGACAGCATTGTACTTCAGAATAGATCTTGAAATGTTGTTTTTGACAATGAATGTGATGGCATTTCTCTTCAATTTGTCATTCCTGGCATAGTAAACCATATGACTGTCTGATTCAAATGGCCAATGCCAGTCCATTTCAGCTCACTAATGCCTAGGATATCAATCTTCATGCATTTCATTTCATTTTTAATGACTTCCAATTTTCCTAGATTCGTACTTCATACATTCCATATTCCATCTTGTGTTACAGCCTTCTCTCTGTGTCTCCTGGCTCTAGGAGGTTTTTAGTGTAGGGACCTCAGGTGCAAAGGATGTGTTCTGCTCCCATCTGTCTCTTCTTCTTGGTGGTATTGAGGTCCCTATCTCTGCTTGCTTCTCTCTCCTTTATCTCTTGGTAAGATAAAAGGTATGACTCAAGTAAGGGTGTGACTTGAATAAGGGTGGTAGGGTGATGACTGGGGTAAGGGTGGTGATTTGAGTCACACCCTCTAGTAAGGTGGTGACTCAAGATACATCCCATCCTAATCCTGCCTCATTAACCTAATGGACAACTCACTCCCAAATGGGACCATAACAACAGGCATAGAGGCTAGGATTTATATTACATCACAAAATGGAGCATAATTACATCAGATCACAATATAGAGGATAACCAGTCAATACTGGAATCATACTTACTGATGAAGATCAAAGACTACAGCCCTCAGTATGGATTACACCTTAACATAAAGAAAACAAATATTTCATTCTACTTGGATCCACAATCAATGCTCATGGGAACAGCAGTCAAGAAATCAAATGACATATTGCATTGGGCAAATATGCTGCAAAAGACTTCTTTAAAGAGCAAAGATGTCACTTTGAGGACCAAGGTGCACCTGACCCAAGCCATGGTATTTTCAATTGCCTCATATGTATGCAAAAGCTGGACAATGAATGGGGAAGACAGAAGAAGAACTGATGCTTTGAATTATGGTGTTGGTGAATAATATTGAATATATCATGGACTGCCAGAAGATTGAACAAATTTGTCTTGGAAGAAGTACAGCCAGAATGCTCCTTAGAAGTGAGGATGGTGAGACTTTGTCTCACGTACTTTAGACATTTTATCAGGAGCGACAAGTCCCTGGAGAAGGACATCAAGCTCGGTAAAGTAGAGGGTTGGCGAAAGAGAAGAAGACCCTCAACAAGATGGTTTGACACAGTGGCTGATGCAACGATGGGCTCAAGCATAGCAATCACTGTGAGGACTGGGCAGTGTTTAGTTCTATTGTACATAGTGCTGCTGCTCTGAGTCAGAACCGACTCCACAGCACCTAACAACAATGGCCTAGCCAAGTGGACACATATTTTTTGGGACATATTTAATCCATAACAAGGGGGCCCTGGAACACTTGGAAAATATCTGGAAAATAGAGATTAAGCTAAAATTTCTTAAATGCTTACTATGTGTCAGAATCTGTGCTTGATCTTTTTACCTTCCTGATTGGGACTATTTGGTCTATGGCTGTAACATCAGGGTTTTTTTTGTTTTGTTTGTTTTTTTGTTTTTAATTGTGATTTAGGTGAAAGTTTACAGCTCAAGTTAATTTCTCATACAAAACTTTATATATATTGTTACATGACACTAGCTGCAATCCCAATAATGTGACAGAACATTCCCCCTTTTCACCCCGGATTTCCCGTGTCCATTCAATCAGCTCTTGTCCCTTCCTGACTTCTCATCCTGCCTCTGGACAGGGACTGCCCATTTGGTCTCATGTATCTGCTTGAACTAAGAAGCACGGTCTTCACGAGTATTATTTTATGTTTTATAGTTCAGCCTAATCTTTGTCTGAAGAGTGGGCTTCGGGAATGGTTTTAGTTCTGGGTTAACAGAGCGTCCAGGGGCCATGCCTTCGAGAGTTCCTCCAGTCTCAGTCAGACCATTAAGTCTGATCTTTTTACGTGAATTTGAGCTCTGCTCTACACTTTTCTCCTGCTCTGTCAGGGACTCTGTTGTGTTCCCTGTCAGGGTGGGCAATGGTGGTAGCTGGGCACAATCTAGTTCTTCTGGTCTCAGGCTGATGGAGTCTCTGGTTTATATGGCCCTTTTGTCTCTTTGGCTAATATCTTCCTTGTGTCTTTGGTGTTCTTCATTCTCCTTTGCTCCAGGTGCATTGGGACCAATTGATGCATCTTAGATGGCTGCTCACAAGCTTTTAAGAACCCAGATGCCACTCACCAAAGTGGAATGCAGAACATTTTCTTAATAAACTTTGTATGCCAATTGACTTAGATGTTCCCCAAGTAATATCAGTGTTTTAAAGGAAATCTTTAAACTGAGACAGTATAATACAGTAACATTTGCATTTCTCAAACATCTGATACAGTATCCTAAAAGATTTTTTTTGAATTATGAAGAGATTTCCTGCTAATTATTAAACCCATATGTATTTCAAAGAAAATTTAATACTCGTTTGATTCATTCACACTCAATCCATCACAGTTTTAGAGCTATTTGATGTTCAAGAAGCCATTAGAACCCCCATAATGTCCGTTTATGAGAAAAAGAGGATGTGGGTAAAATTAAGTAAAACCAAATGTTAACAAAATCATCAAGGATTAAGCAGAATGTTAATGAGGAAAGTTATGCTATACTGCTTTGACTTTTCAGACTCCAAGTAAGTCTGTGTTGACTTGAGAGGCCCTCACATCTTTATAGGTAGTCCCTGGGTTATGAATGTCCAATGTCCGACTTAAAGAAACTTGTACTTGCCCTTTTATGTTATGCAAATTTACCCTAACTTTGAAACGATTGAACCAACTCCTATTCACAGCAAGTTCTTCATCACAATCACCTTCACTTGCAGCACTTGCAGCTTTTAAATCATTGGAAGGGCTTTGAGCCTTTTCTTGCAATAAAGTAAGGCTAAATAAGAAATTTATGCACCTGTTCTGACCTACCTACAAATTTGACTTAATGACACACTCAGGAACGGATCTCATTCGTAACCTGGAGACTGCCTGTATTACGTATTTTCTCCTAAGGGATTATGAGAAAAGGAATAGTTTGATGGGTACAGAAATGTTTGGCATTGTTTCCCAACAATATTTCAGCATAGGTATTTTGAAAATCCCCTGCTAGAAAATACCTAAAATTGCCAACTAAAATATCATAAACATTATTTTAAATGCACATCTGAGCTCCTAAGAAAGTAAGAAAGGCCTCCAAAAACTAAAATAAAAAGGGAACTAAAACTGGAGGATAAACACAAACTGATCCTAGGACTGGGAGATTGGAGGAGGTTGCTTGTCTCAGCAATCAAGGATCTGGTGTTTTGATAGAAAATGAAGTGGGGAGTTAGAACTCAGATGTCCAGGAAAAACTGGGTCCTTCAATGAAAGAATAAAAGTCTTTCCACCATCATAGAAAATGATAGAAGTTTTTCTATTTACACTTGCTCTGCATGAGAGAAAAAGTCTCCTTTGACAATTTGCAACCATAGGCCCATCTTCAGGTGGGCTTGAGGAGCACATTTATACTACGTGTTCTTGAAACCTTCAAACCAAGAAATTAAAGTAAAAACACTGGTCCTACACTGAGGCATTAACAAAAGCAAATACTAAACCTCTCTGAAGGGACACAACCTTAACAAAAATCACACAAATTCACACAGATAAAGCTCTGCCAAAGATGAGTTACAATTAAAATTACAAAATGTACAATGAAATATTCCATAATACAAAATGCTAACAAATTGAATCCAACAGCATATTAAAAGGATTATAAACCATGAGTAAGTGGGATTTATACCAGGAATGCAAGAGTGGTTTAAGATAGAAAATAAATCAATGTAATATACCACATTACTGGAATGAATGAGGGGAAAAAACAATCGTCTCAATTGATGCAGAAGGCATTTGACAAAATCCAACACTCTTTCATGATGAAACACTCAGAAAACTAGGAGTAGAAGGGAACTTCCTCAGCATAATAAAGGCCATTTCTGAAAAACCCATACGTAACATCATACTCAATGGTGAAAGACTGGATGCTTTTACCCTAAGAACTAGAAAAAGACAAGGATGCCTGCTTTCACCACTGCTATTCAACATACTACTGAAAGTACTAGCCAGAGCAATTAGGTAAGAAGAAGAAATAAAAGGCATCCAAATTGTAAAGGAAGAAGTAAAACTATTTCTACTCACAAATGACAAGGTCCTATATATGAATAAAATCTCAGTGACTCACAAATGACAAGGTCCTATATATATGAATAAAATCTCAGTGACTTCACAATACAACTAGTAGAACTAAAAAAGGAATTCACCAAAATGGTTGTTGTTGCTAGGTGCTGGCAAGTTGGTTCTGACTCACAGCAACCCTATGTACAACAGAACGAAATACTGCTGGGTCCTGAGCCATCCTCGCAATACTTACTATGCTCAAGCCCATTGTTGCAGCCACTGTGTCAGTCCATCTTGTTGAGGGTCTTCCTCTTTTTCACTGACCCTCTACTTTACCAAGCATGATGTCCTTCTCCAGGGACTGATCCCTCCTGATA
>NW_004443944.1:29910194-29941900 GCF_000243295.1 Trichechus manatus latirostris
AGGGACTGATCCCTCCTGATAACATGTCCAAAGTATGTGAGAGGTAGTCTCACATCCTAGTTTCTAAGGAGCATTCTGATTGTACTTCTTCCAAGACAGATTTGTTTGTTCTTTTGGAGTTCATGGTATGTTCAACATTCTTCACCAACACAATTCAAAGGCATCGATTCTTCGGTCTTCATCATACAGCTTTTGAATGCATATGAGGTAGCTGAAAACACCATGACTCGGGTCAGGCGCACCTTAGTCTTCAAGGTGACATCTTTGCTTTTCAACACTTTAAAGAGGTCTTTTGCAGCAGATTTGCCCAATGCAATGCATCTTTTGATTTCTTGACTGCTGTTTCCATGAGTGTTGATTGTGGATCCAAGTAAAATGAAATCCTTAACAACTTCAATCTTTTTTCTGTTTATCATGACATTACTTATTGGTCCAGCTGTGAGGATTTTTGTTTTCTTTATACTGAGGTGTAATCCATACTGAAAGCTGTGGTCTTTGATCTTCATCAGTAAGTGCTTCAAGTCCTCTTCACTTCCAGCAAGCAAAGTTGTGTCATCTGCATAATGCAGCTTGTTAGTGAGTCTTCCTCCAATTCTGATGCCCCATTCTTCTTCACATAGTCCAGCTTTTCGGATTATTTGCTCAGCATGCAGACTGAATAAGTATGGTGAAAGGATACAACCCTAATGCACACCTTTCCTGACTTTAAACCATGCAGTATCCCCTTGTTTTGTTCAAACAACTGCCTCTTGATCTATGTACAGGTTCCTCATAAGCACAGTTAGGCATTCTGGAATTCCCATTCTTTGCAGTGTTATCCATAATTTGTTATGATCCACACAGTCGAATGTCTCTGAATAGTCAATAAAACACAGATAAACACCTTTCTGGTATTCTCTGCTTTCAGCCAAGATCCATCTGACATCAGCAATGTTATCCCTGGTTCCACTTCCTCTTTTGAATCCGGCTTGAATTTCTGGCAGTTCCCTGTCGAGCTGCAGCCACTTCTGAATGATCTTCAGCAAAATTTTACTTGCGTGTGATATTAATTATATTGTTTGATAATTTCCCCATTTGGTTGGATCATGTTTCTTGGGAATAGGCATAAATATGGATCTCCTCCAGTAGGTTGGCTAGGTAGCTGTCTCCCAACTTTCTTGGTATAGACAAGTGAGCACTTCCAACGCTGCATCTATTTGTTGAAACATCTCAACTGGTATTCCGTCAATTCCTGGAGCTTTGTTTTTCACCAATGCCTTCAGTGCAGCTTGGACTTCTTCTTTCAGTACCATTGGTTCCTGATCATATGCTACCGCCTGAAATTGTTGAACGTCGACCAATTCTTTTTGGTATAATGACTCTGTGTATTCCTTCCATCTTCTTTTGATGCTTCCTGTGTCATTTAGTATTTTCCCATAGAATCCTTCAATATTGCAACTCGAGGCTTGAATTTTTTCTTCAGTTCTTTCAGCTTGAGAAATGCCAGGCATGTTCTTCCCCTTTGGTTTTCTGATTCCAAGTCTTTGCACATGTCATTATAATAATTTACTTTGTCTTCCTGAGCTGCCCTTCTGTTCACCTCTTTTACTTCATCATTTCTTCCTTTTGCTTTAGCTACTCAATGTTCAAGAGCAAGTTTCAGAGACTCTTCTGACACCCATTTTGGTCTTTTCTTTCTTTTATATATATATATAATTTTTTTGTTGTACTTTAGATGAAGGTTTCAAGAGCAAACTAGCTTCTCATTAAACAATTAATACACAGACACACACACACACAAAAGAAATATCCCATAATAAAGAAGAGTCACTTGATGAGTTTATCAACAGACATCAAGAAAGTGAAAAGGCGACAGACTGGGAGAAAGTACTCACAACACAGATATCTGACAAAGGACTGGTATCCAGGAATATATAAAGAATTCTTACTAATCTATAAAAAAGAGACAACTTGATTAAAAAATTGGGCAAAAGTCTTGAACCAAAACACATCACAAAAGACATCCAAATGGCTGCAAATATATGAAAAGGTGGTCAACATCATTACTCGTCTAGGCAATGCAAATCAGAACCAACACGAATACCACTATACATTCACCAGGCTGACTAAAATGAAAAGACTGACAACACGAAGAGTTGATAGTATGTGGACAACTAGAATGCTCATACATTGTATGAATTAATCACTTTGGAAAAGTGATTGAAGATTTTAATAAACTTAGGCATTTTCCAAAATTGATGTAGGAAACAAAAACCTCAGACTTAGGAAGCATAATGGGTCTTGAATGGATAAATACAACTAAATTCATACCTAGACATACTACAGGGAAATTGCAAAATATTAAAAAACAAAGGGGATATGTTAAAACAAATCTTAATGGGAATGTAAGTTGATTCAACTTTTGTGGAAGGCCAGTTTGGTAATAACCTATCAAACTTTAAATGCTATGAACAGGAATCGACTCGACAGCAGTGGGATTTTAAATGTTACACCTTTTGACCCATCAGTTCTATTTCTTTGTCTCAATGAAACAATCAGATAAGTCCACAAAGATATATGGCTATTGATATGGATGTTCACTTCATTGTTATTCACGATATTGAAAAACTAGAAGCAATCTAAATGCCTGTCTTAGTTTCCTAGTGCTGCTGTAACACAAATACCACAAGTGGGTGGCTTTAAAGACCATAAACTTTCTTTCTCACAATTCAGGAGACTAGAAGTCTGAATTCAGGGCACTGGCTACAGAGTAAATCGCTCTCTCTCCGTGTTGGCTCTGTGAGAAGATTCTTATCTCTTTCAGTTTCTGTAGCCCTGGCATTCCTCAGTTCCTTGGATATCTTCATATGGCATATCCCCCATCCCACCCGGAGATTTTATGCTTATGTGTCTAATCTGCTTTTTTTTTATGTTCTAAATGGCAGTCAGAAGCTACAGAATGTATTTTTTTTCCTTTAAATTTTATTTATTTTGTTGTTTTTGTTGAGAGTATACACAGCAAAACGTACACCAATTCAACTGTTTCTACATGTACAACTCAGTGACATTGATTACATTCTTTGAGTTGTGCAACCATTCTCACCCTCCTTTTCTGAGTTGTTCCTCCCTCAATAATAGAAGCTCACTGCCCCCTAAGCTTCCTGTCTAATCATTCAAGTTACTGTTGTCAATTTGATCCCACATAAAACCCAAACCAAATCCATTGCCATCCTGGTGGAATAGTGGTTAAGAGCTTGGCTGCTAACCAAAAGGTTGGCAGTTTGAATCCACCAGTTGTTCCTTGGAAACCCTATAGGACAGTTGTCACTATGAGTTGATCCCATATAGATTGTTCTTAAAAGAGCATAATTCTCAAGGCAGACCTATTTTTACTAGTTAAGCTAAACTATTGTTTGGTTTTAAGAAGACTTCAGGGATCTTTGTGTGTGTGTGTGTGTGTGTGTGTTTTAATTGTACTTTAGATGAAGGTTTACAGAACTAGCCTCTCATTAAACAAGTTAGTACACATATTGTTTTATGATGTTGGTTAACAACCCCATGACATGTCAACACTCTCCCTTCTTGACCTTAGGTTCCCTATTACCAGCTTTCTGGTCCCCTCCTGCCTTCTAGTCTTTGCCCCTAGGCTGGTGTGCCCCTTTAGTCTTGTTTTGTGGGTCTGTCTAATCTTTGGCTGAAGGGTGAACCTCAGAAATAACTTCATTACTGAGCTAAAAGGGTGTCTGGGGGCCATACTCTCAGGATTTCTCCAGTCTCTGTGAGGCCAGTAAGTCTGTTCTCGTTTTGTGAGTTAGAAATTTTGTTCTATATTTTCTCCATCTCTGTCCAGGACCCTCTATTGTGATCCCTGTCAGAGCAGTCAGTGGTAGTAGCTGGGCACCATCTAGTTGTACTGGACTCAGTCTGGTGCAGGCTGTTGTAGTTGTGGTTCATTAGTTCTTTGGACTAATCTTTCTCAGGGATATTTTTGGTTTAAGGTTTTAAGATTATCTCAGGGCAAAAGATTCAGGGGTTCATCCCCCTCCATGGCTCCAGCAAGTCTAGAATCCATGAGAATTTTAAACTCTGTTCTGCATTTTCCCCCTTTTGATCAAGATCCTTCTATGGAATCTTTGATCAAAATGTTCAGTAATAGTAACCAGGCACCATCCCGTTCTGGTCTCACGGCAAAGGAGGCAGTTTTTCATGGAGGTAATCAGCTCTTTTTATAACTCAGAAGTGATTAGGTTTAGGACACATCCTATACTGAGAGGGCCTCATTAACATATCAAAGAAAAACTTATTTCCAGACAAGATTACATCCACAGGTATAGGGGTTAGGATTCCAACAAATATTTTTGGGGGACACAATTCAATCCATAACAATGTCCATCAAAAGAGGATTGGTAAATAAATTACAATATGTCGACACAATGATATGCAGGGTGACTACAGTGTCTAGAAACACAGATTTATAAAAAGTCAGATAGATTCCTCACCCCTTGATTACTTCTTCTAGTGTGTACCACAGGAACAGGTTTGTTATGGATTGAATTGTGTCCCCCCAAAATGTGTGTCAACTTGGTTAGGCCATGATTCCCAGTATTGTGTGACTGTCCACCATTTTGTCATCTGATGTGATTTTCCTGTGTGTGGAAATCCTGCCTCTATGATGTTAATGAGGCAGGATTAGAGGCAGTTATGTTAATGAGGCAGAGCTCAATCTACAGGATTATATTGTATCTTGAGTTAATCTCTTTTGAAATATAAAAGAGAGAAACAAGCAGAGAGACAGAGAGACCCTCATACCACCAAGAAAGCAGAACTGAGAGCACAGCGCATCCCTTGGACACAGGGTCCCTGCGCTGAGAAGCTCCTACACCAGGGGAAGATTGATGACAAGGACCTTCCCTGAGAGCTGACAGAGAGAGAAAACCTTCCCTTGGAGCTGGCACCCTGAATTCAGACTTCTAGCCTCCTAGACTGTGAGAGAATACATTTCTCTTTGTTAAAGCCATCTACTTGTGGTATTTTTGTATAGTAGCATAGATAACTAAGACAAGGTTTATTCAGTAAAACTAAAGCCACAAATCAACTGAGGCATTTCAGAAGTATTTGCAGGAATTGATATATTGGATATACTGCATTAATGTACTGTGTTCATTGCAATTTTGCACAGCTGATTGAACTATACATCGCTAATGAGGGACAACATACTGAATGTATCATGAAATATGATTGATCATGTATTGCAATGTCATATCAGTAAATCATTTGTTATGTGTGTATTTGCCAATTTTCCCAGACTTTACGGCCCCCCTCTATTACGCAGTTTTAATAATGATAAAATAGATCTGTCGGTACTGACATGGAAAGAAGACCATAATTTATTAAATGAAATATAGACTAGAATTTATATAATCATGCTAGTTTTGTAAAAAATGTTTTTGTATATGCATAATAAAAATTCTGTAGAACTTTCATTTTTTCTTTACGTATTATTTAATTTTTTATGATCCTTTATTTCTTTTATAACCAGACAAACAATATAAATTTCCATTTTGGAAAATGTGAACAAGCAATAGCCAAAGCCATACTTGGGGCTGAATGAGGGTTTTTTTTTTTTTTTTTAAATTGTGCTTTAGGTGAAAGTTTACAGCTCAAGTTAATTTCTCATTGAAGAGTTTATACACATATTGTTTTGTGACATTGGGTGCAATCCCCACAATGTGACAGCACACTCCCCCTTTCCACCCCAGGTTCCCTGTATCCATTCAACCAGTTCCTGTCCCTTCCTGCCTTCTTATCCTGCTTTTGGATAGGAGCTGCCCAGTTGGTCTCGTATATTTGATTGAACTAAGAAGCGCGTTCCTCAAGTGTATTATTTTTTGTTTTATAATTCCGTCTAATCTTTGTCTGAAGAGTAGTGGGCTTCGGGAATGGTTTCAGCTCTGGGTCAGAGCGTGCAGGGGCCATAGTTTCAGGGGTTCCTCCAGTCTCTGTCAGACCAGTTAAGTCTGGTCTTTTTATGTGAATTTGAATTCTGTTCTACATTTTTCTCCTGCTCTGTCTGGGACTCTGCTGTGTTCCCTATCAGGGTGGTCATTGGTGGTAGCCAGGCACCATCTAGTTCTTCTGTCTTAGGCTGAAGTCTCTGATTCATTTGGTCCTTTAGTCCTTCGGGCTAGTATTTTCCTTGTCTCTTTAGTTTTCTTCATTCTCCTTTGCTCTGACTGGGGTGGGACCGATAGATGTAACTTAGATGGCCACTTGCAAGCTTTTAAGATCCCAGATGCTACTGAATGAGTTTTTAATGCCTGTAAATTGGCCAGTGGTTTGTCCCAAGCTGTCTTTCTGTGAATCCTGGGACTGAGGCAGAAGAGAAAGAGGTAAAAAATCCAGAAAGTGACTATTAAGGACTTGTCAGTCTTGAGATAGGGAAAGAGAGAGGAAAGTTTAGAAAAAGAAAGCTCCTCTCTTCGCATTATTGAGTAATAGAATCAGTGTATAAAGAACTTAGATATACCTAGAGAGAAGATGATGTTACCAGGGTGTTGGATTCTTCTTTTTCACATTTCTTTCTGACCTCTGTACATAATCCCAGAGAAGTCTGGAGAAGGATACGCTGCTGGTCTGAATTCTTCATCCTCCTTTCACTGTTCAGACGTGAATCAGGGTCAATCATGCATTAGAGGGGTAAGGGGATGGGATATTTCTGCAAGACCTATCCAGTGGTCATCTCAGCTATAGCCTTACAGTCTTTAAGGTCCTCACCCTGTGTCTTAGTCATCTAGGGCCGCTATAACAGAAATACCATAAGTGGATGGCTTTAACAAATAGAAATTTATTTTCTCACAGTCTAGTAGGATACAAGTCCGAATTCAGGGCATCAGCTCCCGGGAAAGGCTTTCTCTCTCTTTTGGCTCTGGAGGAAGGTCCTCGTCGTCATCAATCTTCCCTCAGACTAGGAGCTTCTCTGCACAGGAACTTCAGGTCCAAAGGACAAGCTCTGCTTCCAGCACTGCTTTCTTGGTGGTATGAGTTCCCCAATTCTCTGTTTGATGCCCTTTCCTTTTATCTCTTGTAAGATAAAAGGTGATGCAGGCCACATCCTAGGGAAACTCCCTTTACATTGGACCAGGGATGTGACCTCAGTAAGGGTGTTATACAATCCCACCCTAATCCTCTTCAACATAAAATTACAATCACAAAATGGAGGACAACCACACAATATGGGGAATCATGGCCCAGCCAAATTGATACATGTGTTTTTTGGGGGGACATAACTAAATCTATGACACCCTAGAACCCAGGTCTGCAGGAACTTTCTGGGCCTGTCACACCAGAGTCCACAAAGTTTACTATCCTTGGCTACTCTTTGAAACAGGACAAGGTTTTATTGCTACATTTTCACCAGATCCAATTTGTAAGTGGATTTAAAAAAAAAAAAAAATTTCTTGTCCATCTTCCCAACTTCTCCCTGTGTCTTCTTCCTGTGTAACTTCTCTAGTGTTTTTGGCTCTCCACTTGTCAGCCACAAATGTAGTATGAAATCTATTGTCTGTACAAAGATGTTATTTCTACACCAACATAATCAGTTGTTTCTATATATTGACACATCATAGAGATATAAGAATATTATTAATACATTCCATTAATACAGAAGACTGCAATCACATTGTGGAGCCAATTAAGTATGTGAAAGGAACTGGTACATTATAGGCCCATATTAAAGGTCAGGTTCCTTCTAAAGAGAGAGTTAAATATATATTGCTAATTATGAGAGAAAATCTTCACAATCTTGGTGTAACCAAAGATTTCTAAAGACACAAAATGTACTAGCCATAAAAGAAAAAATTGTTAAATTGGACTTCATAAAAGTTAAAACCTTCTGCTTTTCAAAAGATACTCTTAAGAAAATAAAAAGGAAAGCCGGAGACTAGGAGAAAATATTCGCAACACACATATCTGACAAAGGACTTATACCTAGAATACATAAAGAACTCTTAAAACTCAATAATAAGAAGGCAATCCAATTAAAGAATGGGCAAAACAACTGAATAGACATTTCTCAACAGAAGATACACAAATGGCCAATAAACACAAGAAAAGATGCTCAACTCTATTGTCTATATGGAAATGTAAATTAAAAAACTATCACTTCACACTCGCTAGAATAACTAAAATTAAAAGGACAGGCAATTCCACACAGATGGTCAGAGTGACAATAATTAACTGGGGGCGTTTATATTATGAGAAAATCCTTGGTGCGAAAGATGACAAAAACATAACGGCTTAGCTGAGATCTAGTGACTATAGAAATCAAATTACAGAATCTTTTGTTACAGATATCAACCATCAAACTAAATTGGTTGATTTGGGACCAAGCTGAGATCAAAATCCAGGAAAAATATGGAAGTCTGACAACCTGTAATTCTAGGAATGGGAAGAGGGTAAGGTTTAGGGACAGAATATCCAACCCCAGACTTAGAATACCCTATTATTTGCTGACTATGGAACTTGCTGGATAATAGAAGAGGGAAAAGGGAGTAAATGTTTATGTTGAGGCTGTATGTTTTATTCCTTGCTTCATATACTTGTCCAATGAAAATGGATAGAGGATGGGATTTAAACATCTTAGTTACTGTGGTAGACATTACTGTTCATCAAATATTCAAGTTTCTATTCTTATAGTATCTGTGGTGAAATGAGTTCCTTTATGTGGCATTTTGCCTTGGTTCTTTGGGAAAATAGCTTGAGAGATATTTCCTCTAAGCCCTTAGGAGTTACCTTTGCCTTGGTCTTCTATCCGTCAGGGTTTGTAACATTTCCTGGGTAAGCTGTAAACAACTTGGTTTGATATTTTCTGTCTGGTCATGGGCTGCAGCCTGCCCTGTGATTGGTATGCACCTTGCAGGTATTGGTCAATAGACTATGCAAATGAAGTGTTTATAGCCTACTATGTAAATGAGGTGTCTATGGCCTACTGAGAAGGAATTGGTCAGTTTGTGGCCCTGGTGGGAGGGCCATGCCTTGAAATTGACAAGGAGTTGTATATATATACAGCCAACCCCACAGAGGTTTTAGAGACAGAAAGAAGTGGGAAGACAGGAAGCAGGAAGCAGCATAAAGGAGAAAAAGCAAGAGAGGAGAGAGAAGAAGCAGAGACAGGAGGCAAGGAACCTCCTAAAAGAGCTGTAACACGTGTCAAGGGCTGTAACGCTGAAGACAGTGACAGGCCCAGAAGGGTCTCAGGGGCAGAGCTGGTGGTGACAGGCCATGAAGGGGCCCAGTGACAAGAGTCAGTGGTGACACACAGCAGGGCCAAGAGGAGCCTGTCCTGAGGGTTTCTAGAGAAGCCTGTCCTCAGGGGGATGAGAAGAAGCCTGTCCTCAGGGGGATGAGAAGAAGCCTGTCCTGAAGGGGCTGAGAGGGGAGGTCTGCACAGTGAGAGGAAGATGTGCAAGGTGGAGAGAAGGCCCTGCTTACTTGCACAGCCAAGAGGAGCTGAGAAGCTGTTCTGCACTGAAGGGACGGGTGTGCTCTCCAGTAGGGGGAGCCTTCCAGGCTTTGCCGGTGTGTTTTTTGATCCTGAGCCTGAGTTGTACCCTGTTGCTTCCTTAATAAACCACTTAATGTAAGTATGGTCTGTGAGTTCTGTGTGGCCATTACAATGGACTAGTGAACCCAGAAGATAAGTAGAGTGTGCCGTGGGAGGGACAGCTCGTGTAAGAGCTGGTAAAAAAAAGGTTGGAGAGTGCAGGTATGTCTGACCCCCACCTCATAGGACTTAGCCTTGAGCTGATGATGATGTTGATTCTCCTCTCAGCCCCTGAAGTTAGACAGGTTCTGATGCTACTATTACTACTCCCACCATTTTACCGTATCTTTCCCTGCAGGAGACGTTCTTCCCTGTTGAACTTAGGAGTAGCCATGTGCAATTAGCTATATCTATTGTGTGTAACAAAATTACTCTAAAACTTAGTGGCTGAAAACAACAAATATTTATTTTATTTTTTTTCTTTTTAATTGTACTTTATTATTTTATTTAAATTTTTTTATTGTACTTTAGATGAAGGTTTACAGAACAAATAGTTTCTCATTAAACAGTCAGTACACATATTGTTTTATGACATTGGTTAAGAACCCCATGACGTGTCAACACTCTCCCTTCTCGACCATGAGGACCTTTTTTTTGGTGAAAATATACATAGCCAAAGTTACACCATTATGAAAGTTTACACATGCACAATTCAGTGACATCAATTATATACTTCCAGCTATGCTGCTATTCTTACTATCCTTTTCCAAATTATTCCACCACCACTACCTTCAACTCACTGTCCCCTAGGCTTCCCATCAAACCTCTCGAGTTGCTGTTGTCAATTTGATTTCACATAATTCTTTTTTTTTTTTTTGTACCTTAGATGAAGGTTTACAAAACAAATAGTTTCTCATTAAACAGTTAGTACACATATTGCCCTATGACAATGGTTAATAACCCCATGACATGTCAACACTGTCCCTTCTCAAACTTGGGTTTTCTATCACCAGCTTTCCTGTCCCTTCCTGCCTTCTAGTCCTTGTCCCTGGACTGCTGTGCCTCATTAGTCCTATTTTATTTTATGAGGCTGTCCAATCCCCGGCTGAACAGTGAACTTCGGGAGGGGCTTCATCACTGAGCTAAAAGGGTGTCTGGGAGCCATACTCTCGGGGTTTCTCCAGTCTGTCAGGCCAGTAAATCTGGTCTTTTTTTTGTGAGTTAGAATTTTGTTCTACATCCTTTTCCAGCTCTGTCCGGGACGCTCTATTGTGATCCCGGTCAGAGCAGTCAGTGGTGGCAGACGCGCACCATCTAGCTGTACTGGACTCAGTCTGGTGGAGGCCATGGTAGCTGTGGTCCATTAGTCCTTTGGACTAATCTTTTCCTTGTATCTTTTTGTCTTCGTTCTCCCTTCCTCCCGAAAAGGTGAGACCAGTGGAGTATCTTAGATAGCCGCTCACAGGCTTTTAGAAGACCCCAGACGCTACTCACCAAGGTAGAATGTAGAACATTGTCTTTATAAACTGCGTTGTGCCAACTGAGCTGGATGTTCCCCGAGACCATGGTCCCCACAGCCCTCCTCCCAGCAATTCAGTCCCTCAGGGAGTTTGGAAGTGTCTATGGAGCTTCCATAACCTTCCCTTGTACAAGCTGTGCTGGCTTCCCCAGTAATGTGTACTGTCTTACCCTTCACCAAAGCTACCACGTATCTATTTAGTTCCCCCCCCCCATCCCTGGTAACAAAGATTGTTTCTTTTTTGTGTGTAAACATTTACATGAGTTATACAGTAGCGGTCTCAGAAAATATTTGTCCTTTTGTGATTGACTTATTTCACTCAGCATACTGTCCTCCAGTTTCATCCATGTTATGAGATGCTTCAGATTCATCATTGTTCTTTATCTATGTATAATACACCATTGTGTGCATGTACCATAGTTTATCCATTCATCTGTTGATGGGCATCTAGGTTGTTTCCATCTTTTTGCTATTGTGAACAGTGCTTCAGTGAATATGGGTGTGCATACGTCTATTAGTGTGACGGCTCTTACTTCTCTAGGATATATTCCTAAGAGTGGGATTGCATTTTGTAGTGCTTTTTTTGGTGGTGCTGACGTTTTCTTTGTTCCTCTTACTCCCCTGTGCTGAGTTCCTTTTGTTTGTGGATTTTTTTCATTTCTTTTGTTTTTATAGGCTTTGTTTTTACTAACACTTTATGAAACAACAAATATTTATTTTATCACAGTTTCTGTGGGCTAGGAATTAGGGAGTAGTTTAACGGGGTGGTTCTAGTTCAGGGTCTCTCAAGAGTTTGCAGTCAAGATGTTGGCTGGGGCTGCAGTCATCTGAAAGCTTGACTGGGGCAGGAGGATCTACTTCTAAGAGGGCTCATTCACATGGCTGTTGGCAGGAGACCTCAGTTCCTCACTGGCTGTTACTGAAGGGTTGCCTGAGTGTCCTCATGACATGGCAGCTGGCTTCCTCCAGAGTGCATGATCCAAGAGGAAAGGCAAGAAAGAAGGTTCCATGCCTTTTATGACCCTGTCTTGGAAGTCACACATTTTCATTTCTATCACATTCTATTCATTAGAAGAAAGTGACTAAGTCCAGCCCACGTCAAGGGGAAGGAATTGGGCTCCATTTGTTGAAGGGAGTGTCAAAGAATTTGTGGACATATTTTGAAAACCATCCCACCATGTGATTTCTTTCAACCAATAAAATTGGTGACATGTGTGACTTCTGAGCAGAAGCTTTAAGAACTAGTGTGTAGTTTGCCTGTCTCTTTTTCTTCTTCTGTAAGACAGGAAATGTTTCAGATAGAAAGCAAAGATGATGTGGAGCACAGCTGCAGCCAGTGCAAAATGGACAGGTAGTGTGAGTGAGAAATCACTGTTGCTGTAAGTTACTGAGATTTTTGGGTGCTGTTTATCACCACAGCATAACCTAACTTACCATGACTGATATAACTACCTTTTATTAACCACCGCCAGGTATGCTAACCACTATACAAAGTACTTAACAAGTAGTATCCTGTTCAATATTTACAACCATGGTAGGTATTATCATCCTTGCTTAACAGATGAAAAAGTGAAGGCACAAAGAGATCGTACACAGAAGTAATAGAGTTGTCAGGGTGGCTTTTTCCCCACACTTCATTTCATTTCTCTAAATCTTCAATCTTTATAGGAACAGCTTCTTTGGAGTTGAAAAAAACAAACTATAGAATCTGAGATTTCCAAGGTTGGAAGAAACCTTAAAAATCATTTAACAGAAGTATTTTTCAAGAATCTTGAGTTCAACATCCTTGTCAATTGTACAGCCTCTGACTGAAACACTACCTATGATAAACAGCTTATTACCTATTAAGGCAGCCCATTCCATCTTTGTACTGTTCATATTATGGGAAAATTCTTCCTTATATTCATCTGAATTCTGACTCGGTATAAATTTTACCCACTGGTCCTGGTCTTGGGGCCACATAGAATTAAGTCTAAAATCTTTTCTACCTGATTGGCTTTTAGACAGTTGAAGACAACTATAAAATCTGCCTACTACCATAAGGTGACCTTCTCTTCTCTAAGCTAATCAGCATACACCCTTCAACTTTTCCTGGTTTTACATGATTCCCTTCATCTAGTTCTATTTTTTTCTTTTCATTGACAGCACTTTTCACCTTCTAACAAACTACGTGACGTAGACATAGGGTTGCTACAAGTCAGAATTGACTTGGTGGCAACCAACAACAATTTTCTGTCTAGCCTTACAAAAATGTAACTTCCATAAGGGCAGGGATCTTTGTTTTGTTCACTGATGCATATCAATGTCAAAAACAGTGCCTCGCACATAATATGTGCTCAATAAGTATTTATTGAATGCTGATTTTGAGTTCCTACCCTCTCCCTTGAAAGTGTTCCAGTTTGTCTACAAATTTTCTAAAGATGACACTCCAAGAAAGGTCTAATAAGCATTCATTGCTTCTAACTAGTTCTGCTCTCAGAAGGTAACCATATTTCCAAGATTTCACTGAAATCTCCAATAAATCCATTGATTATGACAATATTCTCATGCCATACTCTGGGCCATGGGTTCTAGGCTGTGACAGATCATCAGGGATAGGCCTGTCCTACCTATTGTACTGGAAATTTTTACATTCTCTTGGTTCTCTCTTCATCATCCTCATCCCTTCAAAATCACAAAGTATCTATTCTGTTTTCATTCCTCAAGGGTTCTAATAACGGTTTCTTGTGCATTCCCTTCTATGTAACACCTGTGCATTTTATTAAATACCTTGACCCTTCATCCCTGTTGCTGTCGAGTTGATTCTGACTCATAGTGACCCTACAATGACCCTATGGACAGAGTAGAACTGCCCCATAGGGTTTCCAAGGAGCAGCCGGTGGATTTGAACTGCCAACCTTTTGGTTAGCAGCCGAGCTTTCTTTATATCGCCTTGACTTCCTCTCCATATGAAAAATCTATGTCTACATTTTTTAGTCCCTATTTTTTGTTTTATGTTGTCATCTTTTACATATTGACATCTTTTTCCCTATTTTCAGTGTTTTAGCTTTGATTTATTTTTGTGACTTCTGTATCTGGGTTGATATCTGGTTGCTCTGTCCTGTGTTCTAGTCTTGGGTTGTTATCTGATGTTATCGATTTTCTAACCAGAGGACTCCCTTTAGTATTTCTTGTAATTTTGGTCTGGTTTTTGCAAATTCCCTAAACTTCTGTTTATCTGGAAATGCCCCAATTTCACCACAATATTTGAGAGACAGTTTTGCTGGATATATAATTCTTGGCTGGCAGTTTTTTTCCTTCAAGGCTTTATACATGTCATCTCATTGCCTTCTTGCCTCCATGGTTTCTGCTTAGTCTTACTGACTCTCCTTTGTAGATGACTTTTTGTTTATCCCTAGCCGCTCTTAAAATTCTCTCTTTATCTTTGGTTTTGGCTAGTTTGATTATAATATGTCTTGGTGACCTTCTTTTGGGATCTACCTTATGTGGGGTTCAATGAGCATCCTGGATAGGTATCTTCTCATCTTTCACGCTATCAGGGAAGTTTTCTGCCAACAAATCTTCAACAATTCTCTCTGTATTTTCGGTTATCACCCCCGTTCTGGTACTCCAGTCACTGGTAGGTTATTCCTCTTGATAGAGGACCACATAATTCTTAGGATTTCTTCATTTTTTAAAATCATTTTATTTGATTTTTCCCCAAAGAAGTTGGTGTCAAGTGCTTTATCTTCAATCTCAGTAATTCTGACTTCCACTGCCTCAGTTCCGCTCCTATGACTTTCTATTGAGTTGTCTAATTCTGAAATTTTATTGTTAATCTCCTGGATTTCTGATTGCTGTCTCTCTATGGACTCTTGCAGCCTGTTAAATTTATCATTATGCTCTTCTCTAATCTTTTTAATTTCCTCTATTGATTGGTCTGCGTTTTGACTAATTTCCTTCCTGATCTCTTGAAGAGTTCTGTATATTAATCTTTTGTATTCTGCCTCTGGTAATTCTAAGAAATTCTCTTCCTCTGGAAAATTTCTTGATTCTTTATTTTGAGAGCTTGCTGAAGCCATCATGGTCTGCCTCTTTATGTGATTTGATATGGATTGTTGTCTCTGAGCCATCAATAAGTTATTATATTTATTTATTTTATGCTTGCTTATTGTGTCCTAGCTTCATGTTTTGCTTTGTTTTGATATACCCAAATAGGCTGCTTGTGTGAGCTCGCCCGATCACCGGCGCCCGTGAAGCTCCAATGTCCTGCCACCAGGTGGCCAGACTTGCCACTAAGTATGTGAGCCCAGAAGTCCACCCACTCCTCCTGTACGGATTCAACTCAGGTGTCCAGCTAGTCAGCCACCAAGTGTGTGGTGCAGGCTGTCACCTACAGTCCTGGATAGGCATGAGTGATTGGTGTAGGCACAGGCATCTGGCTGCAGCAGAGGGTCACACACTGAGCAAGGCAGGGGGCCGCTGGCTGCCCCCGAGTGTCCGGGAGGCAAGTGTGTTCCTGTTCCCTACAGTACATAGGTGGGTGGGTTTTGCGGCTGGACTATGAGCACCCAATGCTGTTGGCTGTAAGGACTAGGGGGCACCACTTATTCTTGGGCCCCTCTAGCAGGTGGGCAGGTGGCGTAGGTGGAGCTACCAGTCCTCAGGCCCCTGATGTGGGTAGGTGAGGACCCTGCTTAATGGGCAAAGCAGTGTCAAATGTCATGAACCTGCCACTTCACAGCTGACATAATTGAAGTCAGACTTCAGGCCCTGCTGTACTGTGGTAATGAGGGCCTACACTGTTGAAATGGGCCCACACAAGTCTCTGCAGGGGGAAAGGCACTTAAAGTTCATGGACCCCCTTCTGCCTGTGCCTTGGCAAAGGAGCTGTGCCTACCCTGAGTTCCTGGCTTAGGGGAGCCGGCAGATTATTTTTTCCCTTGTTTGTTAATTTATTCCCTCTTCAAGGCCAGGAGAATGGCTCAGGGCACATGACAGGTCCTACCTCTGACCCAGTGGACTTGGCAATCGTTGAAGCCATCCCAGATCCACTGCAGAGCAGGGAGCAGGGAGGTAAATGGGAGAGAGGTTTTTCCCTAAGGGGGGTGTTTGTATCAGCGCGGTAGGCTAGACGCAAGTACTTATCTTTCGCCGATTAAGGGCTGCTTCTCACTGGTTCTGGATGACTGAGTAGACTGTCTGCTGCTGGGCGTCTCCCGATGTGGAAAATGCCTCCCGAGCACCGTTGCTTGGCTCACCATGCACCACGAGCTGATCTGGCCTGAAGGGCTCTGGCTTCCACTGGGTCAGGTCTGGCTACTCCTCACTGCTTCCAAATTGTCTCTCACTCCCCCTGGCACTCAGTATGATTCCTCAACTTTGCCTTTGATGTTCAGGGCTCCTACATTGTCATATGACTGATTCACTTGTTTTTTTGGGTCTTTGTTGTAAGAGGGACCACCGGAAGCATCTGACTACTCTGCCTTCTTGGCTCTGCCTCAGCAGCCGAGCTCTTAACCACTGTGCCACCAGGGCTTCCAATCCTTCATAGTTAAACTAATAGTGAAAGTTTTAGAAAATAGGGCAGGTCAGTGAAGAAGATATTACTGGGCAGCCACGCCACCTTGGAAGCAACAAAGTTGTCCCTGCCTGGCATTCACAATCACTCTCTGGAAAAATCCAATAGAAGTGTACAAATCTATTCCTAAACTTCATATAATGCATTTTTATGAAATACATTCTCCATTTTGGTAAAACAATGTAATTTTTTTTTAACTAGCCAGTAAAGATACATAAAAAGGTAAACTTTCTTCTTCTTCTTTTTTCTCAGTCTGTAACACTCATGCAGTGCAATGTGTTTCTCTTTATATATGGCCTTTCTAGCCCTGAGTTTGTAGCTCTGCCAAGATGATTTGCTAGGCTACAATCTTGCAAAGGGATTGGACAGTTTACTATGCAAATAGGGTACATAAAACCACCTAACTGGATTGAGTGACTTGCTTATATATGCAGCCAACCCAACAGAGGTTTTGAGACAGAGAGAATGAGCTATAACACTAAAGATGGGAAGAAATGGTCTAAGGTGGCCAGAAGCAGCTGGGGCAGAAGAGGCCAAGAAATGGCAGACCCTGGCGGCAGTAGGCCCAAGGGAAGGATCTGCCTGAGGGCACAGCTGAGGAGGAGGTGAGAACTGTCTTGGTTGAGAGCTGTCCTGATTTAATATCTGTATTCTGTCTTCTGAGTTATATTCAGTTATTTCCAAATTGATCCTGATCCCAAGTTGTATCCAGTTATCTTCCAAGTTGATTCTGATACTGAGTTAGAACCTGTTACTTCCCCATTAAACCACTTAACTATAAGTACCGTTCTTGAGTTCTGTGAGATGTTGCAGTGAATTGCCGAACCCAGAGACGGTAGGAAGAGTACTGAGGGGAGGGAGAGTAGTTGGTGTTAGAGATGATGGAGTGGTACTGCAGCTTGGAGAAGATGGACATTTGGGACATCTTTAACTTCTGCCTAACAGGAACCAGCTTTGTGCTAATTATTATTAAAGAAATCTTTTGTTTAACTCAGGAACAGAGTCTGCTCTTTCTCCAAAAACAAATGTCTTAACTTAAATCTGTCTGCAAAAGGAACAAAAGGCTAGAGAAAGCTGTGTTCTGGTCACTGACATTCCTTAATAATAATTATTTAGAACAATACTCATGGCCTTATTTGGGACTATACCAATGGACAGAGCAAGGGTAAAACAATTAACATAAAATGAAAATGTGGTGGTCTAGAAAACAGAAGAGCTGGGATCTAGTTCCTGCTTTGCTACTACCTAGATGTGTGATGTGAGCGAATAGCTTTACTTCTCTGGATCCCAATTTCTTTGCCTGTAAATATTGGAATTAGAATAGATGGCTTAAAAGTGAGGAGCCCTGGTGGCACAGCAGTTAAACCTTGGCTGCTAACCAAAAAGTCAGCAGTTTGAACCTACCAGATGCTCCCGTGGGAGAAAGATGTGGCAGTCAGCTTCTGTTAAGATTTACAGCCTTGGGAAAAAATCTATGGGGAGGTTCTACTCTGTCCTATAGAGTCACTATGAGTCAGAATCGACTCAACGACAATGGGTTTACAGCTTAAAAAGTCTTCAGCTTTTAAATACTAGGTTTAATTTTAACACAAAAGGGTACAGGTTTCCTCCATTATCTGAAAGTAGAGCATTCCTATGAAACCTTTTATAAGCCAAAATGGCCTAAAGTGAAGAACCAATTACCATTAATTTATATGGGAAATTCTTTTTTAGCATACCCTGACCTAAATATCCTACCAAATCATACCAACTAACACAAAAAACCTAAAATAACACTAACATATAGTAAAAGCACGAACGATATGATAAATACACAGCCTATATAAGTAGACACAGTGTAGTTCCTGGGAAAGGAGCTCGGCAATGCCACTGGCTGTTTGGGGTGTGCGCTGCCTCTTTAATGGCTAGCTGCAAAACAAACGAGCACTATTTCTGCTTTTCGCCTTTTTTCATAAAAGCGAAAATCCTCTTTTGAGTTCTTCCATTAGTGAAAACAGGTACTAATGTAGGTCTTTTGTAAAACCAAAGTGGCATAAAGTTAACTTGCAAAAAGCGGGGGATACCTGTATACACCATTTTCTAGTACTGGAGAAATGGAACCAGTTGTGAGCTGGTAAATGCTTAATAACTGGCCCCCTGGAGGAGAAGCTCTGTTCTGTTGCATTTGCTGCTTTCTGTGCTGTAAATACTCCCACCATGGTCAGTTTTCAAGTTAACAATGAATTAACAGCCTATTAGTAAATTCCTGAAAATTTAACAATCAGCTTTCAGATGTGAGTAAGGGCAGGCTCCAGCACACTGCTGCATAAAAAAAAAAAAATCAAACCCATTGCTGTTGAATTGATTCCAACTCACAGTGACCCTACAATAGTAGAACTGCCCTATAGCAGTTCTAAGGCTGTAAATCTTTACGGAAGTAGACTGCCACATCTTTCACCTGAGGAGCAGCTGGTGAGTTCAAACCACCGACCTTTTGGTTAAGTGGCTGAGCACTTTAGCCACTGTGCCACCAGGGCCCCTCTCACTATTGGATAGGACTCCATATGTTAATCTGCTCATTCATTCATTCAACAAACACTCATTGATCATCTACTGTGTTGTTGCTAGTTTCCCTCGAGTCAATTCCAATTCATGGCAACCCTGTGTGTGTGTAGTATAACTGCTCCATAGGGTTTTCAAAGCTGTGACCTTTTGGAAACAGACAGCCAGGCCTGTCTTCCGAGGTGCTGCTGGGTGGGTTTGAACCACCAACCTTTCAGCTGGTAGTCGAGCACTTAATGGTTTTCGCCACCCAGGGCTCCTAAGGCACTAAATTAAATGAAAGATGCAAAGGTGTGTAAGACCTGGTTCTTGTCACCAAAACCTTGCTCTGTAACACAGAAAATGAATACAGATAACTCTAATGACAAAGAGAACATGACAAATGATATAAAGAAGGCATAAATAAAGTACTATAAAGGTTCAGAGGAGAAAAAGACTTTGTTACTGGGGTTATGTAGATGGCAGGGACTTTGGGGAATAAAAAGGGAAGACTTCTCCATAAGAGCAAGGCTATTTAAAGGAATTTCTTTGTTTAGAAGAATTGCCTAACAGAAAAGAGAGTAACACTTTATGTTGGGAAATCTGGAACCTGAGAGAAAATATTTAGACGAAACTAGAAATAGGGAAGCCAAGAGATATAATGCCTGATTATACAAGCCACTGGGTCAGGTGCCTCTGCCAAGAACAATTTTAAACTGGAATTAGCTGAACACCATTAAGAGGGAACTGAAGTGCAATTGAGGAAAGAAGACAGTAGGAGAACTCTTGATCATTTCAAAGGAGCCTGATTTTTTACTTCAGAATTTCATTTTGGGGTTTTTAAAGATTTTTCCAATGAGATTATGGACTTACTACCAGTAATCTCCAGGAAATCAAGGAGAATTAAGATTCTAGAGATGGGGAGAAAGTGGTTTCTAGAAACTATAGTGCAGTTAGGAAATTTAATTCCTTGCACTATCCTAAAATTAAACAGATGATCTGTGAACACTTGGAGAAAGGTGAAATAGAGGAATGAGCAGGCGTTAATGAAAAAGCCGTATCAAATAAATTACATGACTTTGTTGGATATGGCTGGTAAACAGACGAAGCACATCCTTCCTTAGGTATGATATATCCTGATTTCAGCTTCATATATGGTAGATTATCTCGTGGTAATAGTGGAGATACCAAGGAAAAATAGGTGCTACTTGACAGAGGTACAATTAGTTGAATTTGTAGTTGCCTGCATAGTTGCTGATGGAAGGACCAAGGTGAACCTGGATGAAGGTCTACAGTAATGGGCTACACTTGGCCTTACCCCGTAAACAATTTTATCAACAAATTAGAGAAAGTCATATAATCTATGCCTACCAAATTAATGTATGATATTTAAAAAAAAGGAATATATAACTACAATGGTGGGTAATGGAACCAGACTTGGAAGAAAAAAAAATCTTCAAAGGCTGAACCAGTGTATGATACAGTTACTATATGAAGAGGAAAAAAAGCTGTCATATTTAAAGGAAGTACAATATCTAGGAACTAGTCAGATTATATCTGGAATATAATATTTAATTACTCTCGTTGAGCTTGTTTTCTTATTTGTAAAATGGAGATAATTATAGTACCTACTTGACAGGGTTGTTGTGATAGTAAATTAAGATAATGTATTAAAGATCTTAACAGTGTTCAAAAAGAAGTACTCAATAAATATTAGCTAACTCTTCACCATACTTATTCAGTATGTATGACAAGCAAATAATCCAAGAAGCTGGACTATATGAAGAACACAGCATCAGGATTAGAGGAAGACTCATTGACAACCTGTGATATGGAGATGACACTACCTTACTTTTCTGAAAGGGAAGAGGACTTGAAGCACTTGCTGATTAAGATCAAAGACTACAGTCTTCAGTATGGACTACAGCTCAACATAAAGAAAACAAAAATTCTCACAACTGGGCCAATAAGCAACATCATGATACATGGAGAAAATACTGAAGTTTTCAAGGATTTCATCTTACTTGGATCCACAATCAGTGCCCATGGAAACAGGAGTCAAAAAATCAAATGATATATTGCCCTGGGCAAATCTGCTGCAAAAGACCTCTTTAAAGTGTTAAAAAGCAAAGATGTCACTTTGAGGACTGTTTGGATTGAATTGTGTCCCCCCAAAATGTCTGTCAACTTGGCTAGGTATTTGTGTGGTTATCCACCATTTTGTCATCTTATGTGATTTTCCAATTGTCATAAATCCTGCCTCTATAATGTTAATGAGGCAAGATTAGAGGCAGTTATGTTAATGATGCAGGACTCAATCTGCTAGATTGTGTCTTAAATCAATCTCTTTTGAGACAAAAAAGAGAGAAGTAAGCAGAGAGACAGGGGGACCTCATACCATCAAGGCAGTAGTGCCAGGGGAAGGGTGAGTCTTTTGGACTTGGCGTCCCTGTGCTGAGAAGCTCCTAGTCCAGGGGAAGATTGATGATAAGGACTTTCCTCCAGAGCCAACAGAGAGAGAAAGCTTCCTCTGGAGCTGACGCACTGAATTTGGACTTCTAGCCTACTGGACTGTGAGAAAATAAACTTTTGTTTGTTAAAGCCATCCACTTGTGGTATTTCTGTTATAGCAGCACGAGATAACTGAGACAAGGACTAAGGTGTGCCTGACGCAAGCCATGGTATTTTCAATCACCTCGTACGCATGCAAAAGCTGGACAATGAATATGGAAGACGGAATAATTGACGTCTTTGAATTATGGTGTTGGCAAAGAATGTTGAATATATCATGGACTGCCAGAAAAATGAACAAATCTGTCTTGGAAGAAGTACTTCAAGAATGTTGCTGAGAAGCCAGGATGGTGAGGCTTCGTCTCATGTGCTTTGGACATGTTATCAGGAGGGACCAGTCCCTGAAGGACATTATGCTTGGCAGAGGGTCAACAAAAAAGAGGAAGACCCTCAATGAGATGGACTGACACGGTGTCTGCAACAATGGGCTCAAGCATAGCAATGACTGTGAGTATGGCACAGGACCAAGCAGTGTTTTGTTCTGCTGTACATAGGATCACTATGAGTTGGAACCAACTTGATGGAACCTAACAACAACATAATAACATAGCCTTAATTGAAAAATTAAAGTGCTCTAAAATATATGATTCCAATCTTCCTAGACTCATACTTTGTACATTCCATGTTCCAATTATTAATGGATGTTTGCAGCTGTTTCTTCTCATTTTGAGTCATGCCGCATCTGCAAATGAAAGTCTGAAAGCTTTACTCCATCCACATCATCAAGGTCGACTCTACTTTGAGAAGGCAGCTATTCCCTGGTTGTATTTTGAGTGCCTTACAGCCTGAGGGGCTCATTTTCTGGCACTGTATCAGATAATGTTCCTCTGCTATTTATAAGGTTTTCCCTGGCTAATTCTTTTCAGAAGTAGACTGTCAGGTCCTTCTTTCTAGTCTGTCTTAGTCTGGAAGCTCAGCTGAAACCTGTCTGCCATGGGTGACCCTGCTGGTATGTGAATACTGGTGGCAAAGCTTCCAGCATCACAGCATCACACAAGCCCCCACAGTACGACAAACTGACAGATGCATGGGGGGAAATTGTTAAAAATGAAATGGAACACATAAACATTGATATCCTAGGCATTAGCTGAAATGGACTGGTATTGGCCATTTTGAATCAGATAATCCTATGGTCTACTATGCTGGGAATGACAGCTTGAAGAGGAATGACGTTGACTTCATCCTCAAAAAGAACATTTCAAGATCTATCCTGAAGTACAACACAGTGATAAGATAATATCCATACGCCTACAGGGAAGGCCAGTTAATACGACTATTATTCAAATTTACACACCAACCACTAAGGCCAAAGATGAAGAAATTAAAGATTTTTACCAACTTCTGCAGTATGAAACTGATCGAACATGCAATCAGGATGCACTGATAATTACTGGTGACTGGAATGCAAAGTTGGAAACAAGGATTGGTAGTTCGAAAATATGGCCTTGGTGACAGAAACAATGCTGGAGATTGATCGCATGATAGAATTTTGCAAGACCAATGACTTCTTCATTGCAAATACCTTTTTCACCAACATAAACAGCAACTATACACATGGACGTTGCCAGACGGAATACACAGGAATTAAATTGACTACATCTGTCGAAAGAGACAATGGAAAAGCTCAATGTCATCAATCAGAACAAGGCCACGGGCCAATTGCAGAACAGACCATCAATTGCTCATATGCAAGTTGAAGCTGAAACTGAAGAAAATTAGAACAAGTCCACGAGAGCCAAAGTACAACCTTGAGTATATCCCACCTGAATTTAGAGACCATCTCAAGAATAGATTTGATGCACTGTACACTAATGACCAAAGACCAGAGAAGTTGTGGAAGGACATCATACATGAAGAAAGCAAGAGGTCAGTAAAAAGACAGGAAAGAAAGAAAAGAGCAAAATGGATGTCAGAAGAGATTCTGAAACTTGCTCTTGAATGTTAAGTAGCTAAAGCAAAAGGAAGAAATGATGAAATAAAAGAGCTGAACAGATTTCAAAGGGCAGCTCGAGAAGACAAAGTATAATGACTTGTGCAAAGATCTGGAGATAGAAAATCAGAAGGAAAGAACATGCTTGGCATTTTTCAAGCTGAAAGAACTGAAGAAAAAATTCAAGCCTCAAGTTGCAATATTGAAAGATTCTACGGGGAAAATATAAAACAATGCAGTAAGCATCAAAAGAAGATGGAAGGAATACACAGAGTCACTATACCAAAAAGAACTGGTCAACATTCAACCATTTCAGGATACAGCATATGATCAGAGACTGATGGTAATGAAGGAAGAGGTCCAAGCTGCACTGAAGGCATTGGTGAAAAACAAGGCTTCAGGAATTGATGGAATACCAATTGAGATATTTCAACAAATGGATGCATCGCTGGAAGTGTTCACTCGTCTATGCCAAGAAATCTGGGAGACAGCTACCTGGCCAACCGACTGGAAGAGATCCATATTTATACCTATTCCCAAGAAAGGCGATCCAACTGAATGCGGAAATTATTGAACAGTATCATTAATATCACATGTAAGTAAAATTTTGTTGAAGATCATTCAAAAGCAGCTGCAGCAGTATATCAACAGGGAACTGCCAGAAATTCAAGCCAGATTCAGAACAGGATATGGAACCAGAAATATCATTGCTGATGTTAGATGGATCCTGGCTGAAAGCAGAGAATAGCAGAAAGATGTTTACCTGTATTTTATTGACTATGCAAAGGCATTCAACTGTGTGGATCATAACAAATTATGGGTAACATTGCGAAGAATGGGAATTCCAGAACACCTAATTGTGCCCATGAGGAAACTGTACATAGATCAAGAGATAGTCCTTCGAAAAGAACAAGGGGATATTTTGTGGTTTAAAGTCAGGAAAGGTGTGCATCAAGGTTGTATCCTTTTACCATACCTATTCAATCTGTATGCTGAGCAAATAATCCAAGAAGCTGGAGCATATGAAGAAGGATGGGGCATCAGGATTGGAGGAAGACTCACCAACAACCTGCATTATGCAGATGACACAATGTTGCTTGCTGGAAGTGAAGAGGACTTGAAGCACTTACTGATGAAGATCAAAGACCACAGTCTTCAGTACAGATTACACCTCAACATAAAAAAACAAAAATCCTCACAACTGGACCAATAAGCAACATCACGATAAATGGAGAAAAAATTAAAGTTGTCAAGGATTTGATTTTACTGGGATCTACAACCAACACCCATGGAAGCAGCGGTCAAGAAATCAAACGATGCATTGCACTGGGCAAATCTGCTGCAAAAGACCTCTTAAAGTGTTTAAAAGCAAAGATGTCACCTTGAAGACTAAAGTGCGCCTGACCCAAGCCACGGTGTTTCCAATCACCTCATATGCTTGTGAAAGCTGGACGATGAATAAGGAAGACAGAAGAAGAATTGGTACCTTTGAATTATGGTGTTGGAGAAGAATACTGAATATACCATGGACAGCCAAAAGAATGAATAAATCTGTCTTGGAAGAAGTACAGCCAGAATGTTCCTTAGAAGGACGGATGGTGAGATTTCGGCTCACATACTTTGGACATGTTATCAGAAAGGATCAGTTCCTGGAGAAGAACACCATGCTTGGTAAAGTAGAGGATCAATGAAAAAGAGGAAGAACCTCAAAGAGATGGATTGACACAGTGGTTGCAACAACCGGCTCAAGTATAACAACGACTGTGGGGATAGCAGTGTTTCGTTCTGTTGTACACAGGGTCACTACAAGTCGGAACCAACTCGAAGGCACCTAAAAACAAAATATATGAAATACTTAAATAAATTTTATAAATTTAAGATCCAGTTTCTGAGGGTCATTTTTATTTTCCTAAAGTATATTTTAAATTTCCAAAGGTGATATCCAGTCCTAATATTCTAAGTATTTTTAAGTAAATTAAGTCTCACTCTATTTATACTTTTCAAGATCATAAAAACTTTGTATTTCCCTCTTCAGGTTTCATCTTTTCATGTTGTAGTTTCATTTTTTTAGATGGGTCACGAATTCTATTGTTAATGTTCGTAAGAACATGGATAGAAATAAGAAAAGGAATTAAATTTATAAATTTTGTGGGGTTCTCCAGTATTAGTTGGATAAAATCTTTTTTCTTTATAAAAATATAAATCATTAAGAAACTTTGCATTTCTTTTTACTTTACTGTTTAGTGTCAACTTAAGCCTAATTTAACAATGAAAACAGAATTTTCCTGGAAATATGGAGTTTTCTGACTTTTTAAAGAAAGGAGTTACAAGAACATTTAATGACAAACATTCTCACAGTATCAGCCAATAAATCTCTGGAAACATTTATTTGGTGCCCACTAGAAGCATACAAAGGAGCCTTGGTGGCACAGTGGTTAAGAGCTCAGCTGCTAACCTAAAGGTTGGCAGTTTGAACGCACCAGCTGCTCCACAGAAGAAAGATGTGGCAATCTGCTTCTGTTAAGATTTACAGCCTTGGAAACCTTATGAGGCAGCTATGAGTCGGAATCAACTCGATGGCAACTGGTTTGGTTTTTTATTTATTTTTTTCTTTCTTTCTGGTACTTATTAAATACAGTTTCCTCTATTAAATAGTAAGAACTTTAAAAGTAGCAACTATTTGCCTCTGAAATTTCCCCCAGATCCTATTATTACTGTTGTCTGCCTCTACCAAAAAACCAAACCTGTTGCCCATGAGTAAATTCTGAGTCACAGTGACCCTACAGGACAGAATAGAACTGCCTCATAGAGTTTCCAAGGAGCACCTGGTGAATTTGACCTGCCAACCTTTTGGTTAGCAGCCATAGCTCTTAACCACTACGGCACCAGGGTTTCCGAAATAAGTACAGAGGGGGCATATTTACTATTGAAATAGATTTAGCAGGAAGCAATTCTTTGTGGGCATTATTCATTTCGATTTAGTTTCTGGAGTCAACAGAGGAAATGCAAGGGCCTACAACTGTAATACAGCTAAGGTTACAGAGCAAGTTAGTAGAAATGAGATCTGCTTTCGTAAAGATTCACCCAAGAAAACCCTGTGTAGTAGTTCTACTTTGTAACACATAGGGTTGCCATGAATAGGAATGAACTCAACGGCAACAAGTTTGGTTTTTGGTTCATGAATTATTTATTTTTGCTATTATATTTTTAATTTTCCAGAGGTGTTGCTTATTTTCTGACTGTTCTTTTTTGTAGCATTTTGTCTTTGTTTTATGGATGCACTGCCTTCTACTATCTCTCAGAGGATATTTACTTTTTAAAAAAATCTTCTCTTTACATTTTCTCTGTATCCTCTGAGTTTCTTCTTTTCCAATTTCTATTTGATGCTGTATTTCTTGTCGAAGGTTTAATGCAACTATCTGGTGATCCTTTGCTATCCTTTCATATTTAAGAGTCACTAAAAAGTTATTTGGGAGCTCCAGGTTAATACAAAGTGTTTGTCAGTTGGTGGATTTCATTGTAGAATGATGACATGGGGACCTAGGTGTTTTGTTGGGGAGGGGCAAGTATCACTATCTATAAATCTTTTCTCAGGGGTCATTCAATTAGCAGTTTCTCCTGAAATTAATTCTCTTATATCCTGCCCGGAGCAGCATTCTTAGAGCCAAATAGAGGAAGAGGGCTGGGTGAGTTTCATCATCCAGCCTGTAGACATTCATCTTATCTGTTTCCAGGGTAGTACCTTTCTACCTTTCTCTTCAGCAATTATATTTAGCTGTGCTTCGTACCCGAGAGTGCAGAGTTTCTCTAGTTCAATTTTTTTTTTCACAGAATAAATACCCAGGATTCTGTCAGTGATATGGAGGGACAGTTGTCTGGATGGAGGAAGGGACCTAGTAGTTTAACTTCTTATATAGACTTTTGTCCAATCCCTTTTTTTTCATAATTTATTTTTTGTTGCTGTTGTTGAGAATATACACAGCAGTACACCAATTCAACAATGTCTACGTGTACAATTCAGTGACATTGATTACATTATTCAAGTTGTGCAATCATTCTCATCCTTTTTTTGAATTGTTCCTCCCTCAGTACATAAACTCACTGCCCCCTAAGTTTCCTATCTAATTTTTTGAGTTGTTGTCAATTTGATCCCATATAGTTGTTAAAAGAGCACAATATTCACGGCAGACATTCTTTACTAGTTAAGCTAAACTATTGTTTGGTTTTAAGAAGACTTTAGGGGATATTTTTGGTTTAACGTCTAAAGATTATCTCAGGGCAATAGTTTTAGGGTTTCATCCAGCCTCCATGGCTCCAGAAATCTAGATCCCATGAGAATTTGAAATTCTGTTCTGAATTTTCTCCCTTTCGATCAGAATTCTTCTATAGACTCTTTGATCAAAATGTTAAGTAATGGCAGCCAGGAACCATCCATATCTTCTGGTCTCATGGCAAAGGAGGCATTTGTTCATGGAGGCAGTTAGCCACACATTCCATTTCTTCCTCCTATTCCTGACTCTCCTTCTTCCTGTTGCTCTAGGCAAATGGAGATCAATTGTTGTATCTTGGATGGCCGCTTGCAAGCTTTTAAGACCCCAGGCACTGAACACGATATAAGGTCACTTAACTGGAATGTTCCATGAAACTATGACCTTAAACCTCCAAACCAAGAAACCAAATCCCATGAAGTGCTTGGTTGTACATCAACAGCCTCAGCAGCTGCTTTTTGTTGCTGTAAATATACATTTTTTTGCCAGTTCAACTTTTTATAGGTGTATAACTTACTGTCAGCAATTACAATAATCAGCTGTGCAAACCTGCCCTTAACCAATGTGATTTTTTCCATTACTGTTAGCCGCCCCCCACCCCTTTTTCCTTTCCCTCCTGCCCCTGGTAATCACTAATAAACTTTGGTCTCTATACTTTGCCTTTTCTTGTTTTTTTATATAAAGTGAAGTCACAATATTTGTCCTTTTGTATTGACATATTTCACTCAGCATAATGTTCTCAAGCTCCATCCATGTCGTAGCATGTATGAATACTTCATTTCTCTTACTGGTTGAGTAGTATTCCATTGTATGTATGTACCACATTTTGATTATCCATTCATCTGTTGACGGGCCTTTAGGTTGTTTCCACTTTTGGGCTATTGTGAATAGTGCTGCAATGAACACTGGTGTACAAATATCTGTTGAGTCTCTTCTTTTAAGTCTTTTGGGTATATACCTAGGAGTGTAATTGCTGGGTCATATGATAGTTCTATTTTTAGTTTTTTGAGGAACTGCCACACTGCTTTCCACAATGGTTGCACCATTTTGCATTCCCACCAGCAATGGATAAGGGTTCCAATTTCCCCACATCCTCACTAACATTTGTTATTTTCTGCCTTTTTTTATTATTATTTTTTTTAATCTTAGCCTTCTTGGTGGGAGTTAAACGGTATCTCATTGTGGTTCTGATTTGCACCTTTCTGATGGCTAATGACATTGTGCATCTTTTCATTTATTTGGTGACTATTTGAAAGTCCTCTTTGGTGAAATGTCTACTCAAGTCCTTTGCCCGTTTTATGATTGGATTATTTGCCCTTTGTTAAGCTGTCAAGTTTTATATATATTTGGTTATTAGATTCTTATTGGATATATGGTTTCCAAAAATATTCTCCCAGTCAGTAGCTTTTCACTTTTTGGTAAAAACTTTTGATAAACAAAAGTTTTTAATTTTTATGACCAAACCAAACCCACTGCTGTTATGAGGTCCCATTTATCTATTTTGTCTTTTGCTGTTTGTGTTTTTGTCATTATATTAGACAACCCATTGTTAAAAGCTAGGCCTGACAGCACTGCCCCTGCATTTTCTTCTAAGAATTTTACGGTTTCAGTTTGCACATTTAGGTTCTTAAATCCATTTTGAATTTTTGTATATGGTGTGAGGCGTGGATCCTGTTTCATTTTTCTGCATGTGGAAATTCAGTTTTCCCAACACCACTTACCGAAGAGACTCTTTTTACCCCATTGAATGGACTTAGCACCCTTGTCAAAAATCAGTTGACCATAGATGTGTGGGTTTATTTCTGGACTCTCAATTCTATTATATTGGTCTATGTGTCTATTACTATACTAGTACCAAGCTGTTTCGATTACTGTAGCTGTACAATATGTTTTAAAATGAGGAAGTGTGAGTCCTCCTTTATTCTTCTCCTTCAACATTGCTTTAGCTATTCAGGGACTCTTGCCATTCCATATAAAGTTGAGGACTGGTTTTTCCATTTCTGCAAAGAAGGTTGTTGGAATTTTGATTGGGATTGCATTGAATCTATAGATTGCTTTGGGTAGTACTGACACCTTAACAATATTAAGTCTTCTAATCCATGAACACAGAATATCTTTCCAATTATTTAAGTCCTCTTTAATCTCTTTCAACAGTCTTATAATTTTCATTATATAAATCTTTCACATCCCTAATTAAATTTATTCCTAGGTATTTATTCCTCTTAGATGCTATTATAAATGGAATCATCTCCCTAATTTCCCTTTCAGATTTCTCATTGCTGGTATATAGAAAGTCAGCTGATTTTTGTTTGTTGACTTTGTACTCTGAAACTTTGCTAAATTTCTCTATTAGCTCTAGAAGCTTTCTTGTAGATCCTGTGGGATTTTCTATATATAGGATGACATCATCCATGAATAGAGATAATTTACTTCCTCTTTTCTGATCTGGATACCTTCTGTTTCTTTTTCTTGTTTTATTGCTTTGGCTAGGACTGCTAATACAATATTGAATAGAGGTAGTGAGAGCTGGTACCCTTGTCTTGTTCTCAATTTCAAGGGGAAAGCTCTCCGTCTTTCTCCTTTAAGTATAATGCTGGCTGTTGGTTTTTCATATATGCCCTTAATTATATGGAGGAACTTACCTTCTATTCCAATTTTCTTGAGGGTTTTCATTTTATCAAATGCTTTTTCTGCATCCATAGAGATGATCATGGGATTCTTTTCCTTTGTTCTACTGATGTGGTGTATTATGTTGATTAAGGAGCACTGGTGATGCAATGCTTATAGCACTCGGCCGCTAACCAAAAGGTCAGCAGTTTGAACCCACTAGTCACTCCACTGGAGAAATTTGGCAGTTGGTTTCCATAAAGACTACAGCCTTGGAAACCCTGTGGGGCAGGTCTACTCTCTCCTACAGGGTCACTATGAGTCGAAATCGACTTGAAAGCAATGGGTATGATTTTTTGATTATCGTGTTGACTGATTTTCAGACAATCCCCTTCTTTTCAGCCCTTCACATCACTTCTACTTCTGTGGTATCTGCTCCCTCCAATTCTTGAGATGTTCTAGCATTCTGCAATATGAACCTGCTTGCATCTTGTTAGTATCCTCGTCTGCAGGCATTTGGAATTCAGTTTTCTCAGCTCAACCATGGCTTTCCATCTTCCCAAACTCTGTTGGTATCCCTCCTATGCAATTGTCTTCTTTCTTAATATCTTTGTTCTTGTAGGCTAATAACCATTATTTTTTATTGTGTTTTAAGTGAAAGTTTACAGTTCAAGTCAGTTGCTCATACAAAAATTTACACAGATATTGCTGTGTGACCCTAGTTGCTCTCCCTATACTGTGACAGCACACTTCTCCTTTCCATCCCAGATTTCCCATGTCCATTCAACCAGCTCCTGACCCTCTGTTTTCTCATCTCGCCTCCAGACAAGAGCTGCCCATTTAGTCTCATGTATCTACTTGAGCTAAGGTGCACACTCCTCATGAGTATCACTTTATGTCCCACAGTCCAGTCTAATCTTTGTCTGAAGAGTTGGTCTCAGGAATGGTTTCAGTGCTGGGCCAACAGAAAGTCCGGGAGCCATGTCTTTTGGGGTCCCTCCAGTCTCATTAAGTCTGGTCCTTTTACTAGAATTTGAGTTCTGCATCCCACTTTTCTCCTGCTCCATCAGGGACTCTCTGTTGTGTTCATTGTCAGGGTGGTCACTGGTGGTAGCCGGCACCATCTAGTTCTTCTGGTCTCAGGCTGATGGAGTCTCTGGTTTATGTGGCCCTTTCTGTTTCTTGGGCTAATATTTTCCTTGTGTCTTTGG
>NW_004443944.1:29946636-29975103 GCF_000243295.1 Trichechus manatus latirostris
TTTTTCTATTATTGATTTCTACTTTTATGGCCTTATGGTCAGAAAAGATGTTTGGTAATAGTTCGATGCTTTGGATTCTGTTAAGGCTTGCTTTATGGCCTAATATGTGGTCTACTCTGGAGAATATTCCATGTGTGTTGGAAAAGAAAGTATACCTGGCTGCTGTTGGGTGGAGTGTTCAGTATATGTCCATGAGATCAAGTTGGTTGACTGTGGCATTTAAATCTTCCATGTCTTTATTGAGCTTCTTTCTGGATGTTCCGTCCTTCACCAAAAGTTGTGTGTTTAAGTCTCCTACTATTATTGTGGAGCTGTCTATCTCTCTTTTCAATGCTATCAGAGTTTATGTATTTTGGAGCCCTGTCGTTGGGTGCATAAATATTATTACGTCTTCTGGTGTTACTGACCCTTTAATCATTATATAGTATCCTTCCTTATCCTTTGTGGTGTATTTTACTTTAAAGTCTATTTTGTCAGAGATGAATACTGCCACTCCTGCTCTTTTTTGAGTGTTGTTTGCTTGGTATATTTTTCTCCAACCTTTGAGTTTTAGTTTGTTTGTGTCTTTAAGTCTAAGGTGTGTCTCTTGCAGGCAGCATATAGACAGATTGTGTTTTTTTACCCATTCTGCCACTCTGTCTTTATTGGTGCATTTAGTCCATTTACATTCAGAGTAATTATTGATAGGTTATGAGTTTAGTACTGTCATTTTGATGTCTTATTTTGTGTTGTTGACGGTTTTTTTGTTCCACTTAATTTTCTGTGCTGAGTTTTCTTTATTTTCTTTTCATCTTTTTCATTGCTGTTATTTTGTATTTGCTGAGTCTTTATGTTTTTCTTGTTTTTTATTTTGATGTGTAGGATTGTTAGTTTCCTTTGTAGTTACCTTAATATTTATCCATATTTTTCTAAGTTTAATCCATTCTTTTATTTTTTTTATATTTCCTTGACTTCCTCTCCATGTGAAAGATCTATGACGTTTTTTAGTCCCTCTTTCTTGTTTCAATGTTGTCATCTTTTACATACTGATGTCTCTGTTTTCTTATTTTCAGCGTTTTAGCTTTAATTTTTTTTTGTGACTTCCCTGTCTGGGTTGATACCTGGTTGCTCTGTCCTGTGTTCTAGTCTTGGGTTGTTATCTGATGTTACTGATTTTCTAAGCAGAGGACTGACTCCCTTTAGTATTTCTGTAATTTTGGTTTGGTTTTTGTAAATTCCCTGAATTTCTGTTTATCTGGAAATGCCCTAATTTCACCATCATATTTGAGAGACAGTTTTGCTGGATATATAATTCTTGGCTGGAAATTTTTTTCCTTCAAGGTTTTATATATGTCATCCCATTGCCTTCTTGCCCGTATGGTTTCTCCTGAGTAGTCCAAGCTTAGTATTATTGACTCTCCTTTGTAGATGACTTTTTCTTTAACCGCAACCACTCTTAAAATTGTCTCTTTACCTTTCGTTTTGGTGAGTTTGATTATGTCTTGGTGACTTTCTTTTGGGATCTACCTTATGTTGGGTTCAATAAGCATCTTGGATAGATATCTTCTCATCTTTCACGGTATCAGGGAAGTTTTCTGCCAACAAATCTTCAACAATTCTCTCTGTATTTTCTGTTATCCGCAACAACCTCCCACCCCCAGCCCACCCCGTTCTGGTACGCCAACCACTTTTAGGTTATTCCTCTTGATAGAGTCCCACATAATTCTTAGGGTTTCTTCATTTTTTTAAATCATTTTATCTGATTTTTCCTCATATAAGTTGGTGTCAAGTGCTTTATCTTCAATCTCAGTAATTCTGACTTCCATTGCCTCAATTCTGCTCCTATGACTTTCTATTGAGTTGTCTAATTCTGAAATTTTATTGTTAATCTTCTGGATTTCTGATTACTGTCTCTCTATGGATTCTTGCAGCCTGTTAAATTTGTCATTGTGCTCTTCTATAATCTTAAGTTCCTCTATTGCTTTGTCTATGTGTTCCTTGGATTGTTCTGCATTTTGCCTGATTTCTTTTCTCAGCTCTTGAAGAGTTTTGTGTATTAATCTTTTGTATTCTACCTCCAGTAAGTCCAAGAAATTCTCTTCTTCCAGAAAATTTCTTGATTCTTTGTTTTGGGAGCTTGCTGAAGCCATCATGGTCTGCCTCTTTATGTGATTTGTTATTGACTGTTGTCTCCGAGCATCGATAAGTTACCACGTTTATTTTATGTTTGCTTACTGTGTCCTAGCTTCTTGTTTTGTTTTGTTTTGATATGCCCAAATAGGCTGCTTGTGTGAGCTAGTTTGACTATTGGAGCCTTTGAAGCTCCAACGTCGTGTCACCAGGTGGTTAGAACTGTTAACAAGGTATGGGAGACCAGGAGTCCGTTTACTTTTCTTGTATGGATTCTGCTGAGGTGTACAGTTGGTCACCAAGTGTGTGGTGCAGGCTCTCACCTACAGTGCTAGACAGGCAGGGATGATTGTTGTAGACACAGGTATCTGGCTGTAGTAGGGGGTCATGCGCTCAGCAAGGCAAGGGTCTGATGGCTTCCCCTGCGTGTCTGTGAGGAAAGCATGTCCCTGTTCCCTAGAGGGCGTGTTTGTGTTTTGCAGCTCGAGTATGGGAACCCAATGCTGTTGGCTGTAAGGACTAGGAGGCATCAATTATTCTTGGACCCCTGCTGTGGGTGGCTAGGTGGCGTGGGTGGAGCCACCAGTCATCAGGCCTTTGATGTGGGCAGGTGAAGACACTGCTTAATGGGCAGAGCAGTGTCAGATGTCAGGAACCTGCCACTTCACCATATAGCTGATACAGCTGAAGTTAGGCTTCAGGTATATACCCTGTTGCACTCTGGTAAAGAGGGCCTACACTGTTGAAATGGGCCCACACAGGTCTACGCAGGTGTGAAAGGCATTTAAAGTCTGTGGACACCTTATGCCTGTGCCTAGGCAAAGGAGTTGTGCCTACCCTGAGTTCCCAGCTTAGGGGAGCCGGCAGATTATTTTTTCCTGTTTGTTAATTTGTTCCCTTTCCAAGGCCAGTAGAATGGCTCAGGGCACATGATGGGTCCTACTTCCAGCCCAGGGGACTCAGCAATCACTGTAGCCGGGCCTGGGACCCGATGCAGCATGGGGAGGAGGCAGGTAAATGGGAGAGGTTTCTGCCAAAGTAGGCGTGGCAGGTCAGATGCATGTACTTATCTTCTGCCAACTGAGTTCTGCTTTTCACTGGTTCTGGAGACATGAGTAGACTCTTCACCGCTAGGTCTCTCCTGATGTGGAAAACGCCTCCCGAGCGCCACTGCTTGCCTCACCGCACACACCAGCATATCTGGCCTGAAGGGTGCCAGCTCTTGCCCGGTCAGGTGTGGCAACTCCTCGCTGCTTCTGAACTGTCTCTCCCTCCCCCTGCCACTCAGTCCAATTCCTCAACTTTGCCTTTGATGTTCAGAGCTCCTAGATTGTCATATATAATCGATTCACTTTTTTTTTTTTTGGTCTTTGTTGTAAGAGGGACCACAGGAAGCATCTGACTACTCTGCCATCTTGGTCCTGCCTCTGCCATCTTGGCCCCGCCTCTAGTAACTTTTAAAATAATAATTAACTGTCAGTTTAGTGATTTGTGAGAGAGAACATGTATTTAATCTGTCCGTACATAACCAGAAGTGTAAGACTGTCAAGGTACTCACTCTTTTGCTCCTATAAAAAACAACAGGTATTTTTCAGCTATAAAGGGAAATGAAATTCTAATACATGCCACCACATGGATGAACCTTGAAAACACTGTGTTAAATGAAATGAGCTAGACACAAAAGGACAAACATTGTATGATCCCACTTATGTGAAATACCTAGAATACATAAATCCATCAAGAAAAAAGAAGATTTAGTGGTTATGAGTGGATGGGAAGAGGAGGAAATATATACAAACTATTAGTTTCTAGTTTTATTGTATTAGAGTCAGAGGATATACTGGTTAGGAAAGTAGAGCTGTACCTTCATTTTCCAATATTTGTATATAGGGCTAAGGGCTTTTCTTTTATGTAGGTCTGTTGTGGAGTTCTACATCATCTTTCATACATAAACCATATCTATAGGACACTGTCTACAATTTCCAGTTTCAATTTCCCTAGAGTGATCCTTAAAGATGTTTACAAGGCACTCTGTATGTAAAATTATTCTAGATTTGTACAGTACCCCCCAGTCCAACCTTATACAGCTCTCTCACCCACACCTGATTTAATAGCAATTGTTTTTAGTGACTTGTGTTTATTGAGTCTTTCCAAGGAACTTAACCTATTTCATAGAAATAGATGTTTCTTTTCACACTCTTATTTCAGTGATTATTCACTATTTAATTAAATTGTATACTTAACAATATAAATACAACGGGCACAAACAGGGCTGGAACCAGACACAACTGACTGGCAAGCATTCAACTCAGCTGGTAAGAGCAGAAGTATATGGTATTCTAAAGCAGACCAGTACACTTTTTCTGTGAGGGTCAAATATTAAGTATTTTTGGCTTTTGCAGGCCAAATGGTCATGTAACTACTACTCATCTCTGCTGCTGTAGTGAGAAAGCAGCCAAAGACTACATGCAAATGGATAAATGGATAGGTACGGCTGTGTTCCAAAAAAACTTTATTTTTTAAAAAAAGGCAGAAACAGAAAAATTAGAGATAAAATTCTGCTCTCATAAGTCTGATACAGAAAAAGCACGGGTCTGAGAATTGCAGTACCTGTGTTCAAGTTCTTATGTTATCACTAATTGTTTGATGTTAGGTAAGCTTAATTTTCTGACCATTTGCTTCCTCATCAGTCAAGTGGTAATAATCACCCTTATACAGTCTACCTTACTTGTAATGACCAAAATAATTGATACAAACATACAAATTTACATTGCATATGTGTCATTTATCATTAACTCTATGATCAATAGGCATTGTCAAATATATTTTGAGAGGTAGTGTAACATAGTAGAAAGAGTAGGCTTCAGAGTCACACAGACCTGAACTGGAATCATCTCTGTCATTCACTGTGCAATCTTGGGTAAGTGACTTAACCTCTCTAAGCTTACTTTTACTCATTTATAAAAATGGGCATAATATTATTAACCTGACAAGGCTCTTGTAAGGATTAAATATTACATGTTACACATCTGCTATAGGGCCTGAAACTTAGTAGGTACTCAAAAGATGCTTATTCTTCCTCTTATCCTCTTAATTTGGGACCAGCTTTCTTATACTCACATGAAAATCCTGAGCTTGTGTTTCCTCAGTTAATGCTAAACCACATTGATAATTAGCATCTTAGGTCACCAGTAGTCCTCATAAAGACTGTTTATGTGCTGTTTTCCTAGGACCTAATTATAAGGTGAGCAGCACAAATTGAAAAGTTTTAGCATACATATCTTTTGAAGTGGTTACATACTATTTTTTTTTTTAAAGTGGTTACATAATATTGCTGAAGCATCTTTAGGAATATTTTGTTATGAAATAAGATGCGAAACTTGTAATGAATGTTAAGAGAGATCAGGGACATTGGAATCCTGGAAAAACTACTACTCAAAAAAAAAAAACTATCTTAGAGTGTTTAAGTCTGCTGTGGAGATGGCAAGACACTAAATAACTGTGGGTAACATGATCAACAATTTACAGCATTGAGATCTTACTTGAAGTAAGACTGTGGAAGGCACAGTTGTAATACATGGTCCCTGCTCTAAAAGATTTTATAATCTAGCTGGAAAGAAAAGACATATGCATTTAAAAGTATATAACAATGCAAGATAGCATAGGCTAGATGTTCAATCAGTGATATTGTAAGTATTATATGAAGACACAGAAGGGTAAAATTATAGTCGGCAGGGTTGGTCAGAACAAGCTTTAAAGACAAAGCGGCACCTGAAAACTTTTTTAAAGAGCTTAAATGATCCAAGATGAGACAGGAGGAAAACCACTTATTAATTCATGCATTCTTTCAATAAACATGTATTAAGCTCCTCATAAGTGCTAGGCACTGTGCTTCATGCTGGGGTTACAAAGTCTCTCATAGGACAAGGGAGAAAGACGTGCAAATGAATACTGATAATCAAAGGTGCTGAGTCTGTACAAGGTGCACAGAATCATTCCTTTCTGAGAGCCTGCTGATCTGTCAAGACTGTTATCATCTCCTTTCACAGTGAATCATAAAGGGAGTATGTAAAGCACATTTCTTTCCAAATTATGTTCACACTTAATTATTCCAAACGAACACACAGCTGGGAAGTTCTCCCTTGGGAAAGAGGCTATAGTCAAGTCTATGCTGGAAGTTAGTTAGTGCTCATACCTATCACCCCCTATGGGTTCTTGCATTCACAAACATGTGATGCACTGGGAAAGCAAAGAAAGATGAATAGGATGCAAACCCTGCCCTTCAGAATCTCAAAGATAGCTATAATACGATATGATAAACAGTATAAACAAGTAATGAGAGAAGACATTAGAGAGAAAGGAGTATCTTCTTCCCCTAGGGAAATCATAGGCTTCTTTAAAATTAGTAACATCTATGCTGGATCTTAAAGGATGACAGGAGTTCACCAGATGGGGAGAAAAGGGAAGTGCATTCTAGTTAGAGGAACAGCATGAAAAAAAAAAAAATGAAAGAACACAGCATGTTCATGAAATAGTTATTTATTGTGGCTGGAACTTAGCATACAAGATGGGGTTTGGGGCAAGGAGGATAGAGCAGAGTGGTGAGTGGGGCTAGAGAGTTAGACTGTGAATAGCTATTATTCCAAAGGTAATGGGGAAGTAACTGATTCTTAGGCAGAGAAGTGACATGGTTAGATTTTTTTTAGGAAACTTTGCAGGCTACATGGAGCATGAACTGGAGTTACAAGAACCAGGAAGTAAATGTCAGAGAAGGCGGTCATCTAGCTAACTAAATACAGCCTCACAAACCCTTGGGGTAGAGCAACAGAGTTTGGGATCTCATTCGTGGCCCTGCATGACCAAAGATCTGATTTTCCTAATGCATCAAGCATGGAAAAGACACTTGAGGATTGACTCAGAATAACCAAATCCATAAGAGACTGTGGTATAAAGTATAATTCTAATTTATTAATATTCGTTCATTCATATATTAATTCATCAAATACTTATAAAGAATCTACTTTGTGCTAGGCATTGTTCTAGGTGCTAGGGACACAGCTGTGATTAACAATTTTCTACCCTTTCTAGTATGAAATGTATTTTTCAAGTGACCAAAATATTTGTGTTTGTGGTCCAGGGCATTTTCTTCCCAGTGTAAAGTTAAGAGGGAATTTAAGTTGGTAATTAAAATATTGTTTGATGATGGTAGTCAGAACGGCCTGGTATTGGTACAACAACAGATACATAGACCAATGGAACAGAATTGAGAATCCAGATATAAATTTATCCACCTATGAGCACCACTGGACTAAAACAAAAGCTAAGAATTTCCTGAATACAATCAAACACTTTGAGGGACAGAGTAGCAGGGGCGGGGGCCTGGGGATCATGATTTCAGGGGACATTTAGGTCAATTGGCATAACAAAGTTTATTAAGAAAATGTTCTGCATCACACTTTGGTGAGTGGTCTGGGGTCTTAAAAGCTAGCAAGCAGCCATCTATGATACATCAACTGGTCCCAACCCATCTGGAGTAAAGGAGAATGAAGAACACCAAAGACACAAGGAAAATATTAGCCCAAGAGACAGAAAGGGCCACATAAACCAGAGATTAAATCAGCCTGAGAACAGTAGAACTAGATGGTGCCCGGCTTCCACCAAAGATGACCCTGACAGGGAACATGACAGAGTCCCTGACAGAGCAGGAGAAAAGTGAGGTACAGAACTTAAATTCTAGTAAAAAGACCAGACTTAATGGTCTGACTGAGACAGGAAGGACCCGAGAAGACATGGCCCCTGGACTCTCCATTAGCCCAGAACTGAAACCATTCCCAAAGCCAACTCTTCAGACAAAGATTAGACTGGACTATGGGGCATAAAGTGATACTCATCAGGAGTGTGTATCTTAGCTTGAGTAGATACATGAGACTAAACTGGCAGCTCCTGTCTGGAGGCGAGATGAAAAGGCAAAAAGGGACAAGGGCTGGTGGAATGGACATGGGAAATCTGGGGTGGAAAGGAGGAGTGTGCTGTCACATTACAGTGAGAGCAGCTAGGTCACATAGCAATGTGTGTATAAATTTTTGTATGAGACACGGACTTGAACTGTAAACTTTCACTTAAAGCAGTACATGTATACATATACGTATATACATATATATACACGTATATACATATATATATACATATATACACGTATATACATATATATATATATATATACACACACGTGGCACAACTCCTAATGAGAAGAAACAGCTGCAAACATCCATTAATAATCAGAAAATGAAATGTACATAGTATAAATCTAGGAAAATTAGAAGTTGATAAAAATTAAATGGACTATATAAAGATTGATATCCTATATATATACTGTTTGGTGAATAATTAGAAAAGAGAGGTGGATGCCATTAAGGTCGACTTCATTCAAGCCACAGATAAAGCCTAAGAAATTATCTATGCTCTAGAATGAGTATAACTCTTTAGTGACTATCTTAATGATGTCCTCTGGAGTCATGATCTATCCTCTAGAATGAGTATAACTCTTTAGTGACTATCTTAATGATGTCCTTTGGAGTCATTTTTCTCTCCTAAACACTGCTGGATGGAAAAACATGGTCAAATCCTGGTTGATTGCTCTCTTTGGGTTCCAGGAGAACCATCTCAATTCTAACATACTATTTCTGATATACTGTACTATAATTGATTTTAATTATGTCAGCTTAGTAATTTTTACCATATATGATCTGCCTTCTCCATGCATCTGTCAGTTGGTCGTACTGTGGTGGCCTGTGTGTTGCTGTGATGGTGGAATCTATGCCACTGGTATTTCAAATACCAGCAGGGTCACCCATGGTGGACAGCTTTGCTTCCACACTAAGACAGAGTAGGAAGATGGACCTGGTGGACTATTTCTGAAAAAACTGGCCAGTGAAAACCTTATGAATAGCAGCAGAACACTGTCTGGTTTAGTGCCAGAAGATGAGCACCCTCAGGTTGGAAGGTACTCAAAGAATAACTGCAGAAGAGCTGCCTCCTCAAAGTAGAGTCAACCTCAAAGTAGAGACACGGATGGAGTAAAGCTTTCAGGATCTTCATTTGCTGAGGTGGCACGACTCCAAATGAGAAGAAACAGCTGCAAACATCTATTAATAATCAGAAGACGGAATGTATGGAGTATGAATCTAGGAAAATTGGAAGTCGTTACAAATCAAATGGACCATATAAAGATCGATATCTTAGGCGTTGGTGAGCTGAAACGGACTGGTACTGGCCATTTTGAATCAATCATATGGTCTACTATGCTGGAAATGACAAACTGAAGAGGAATGGCGTTGCATTCATTGTCAAAAAGAACATTTCAAGATCTACCCTGAAGTACAACACTCTAAAGTGTTAGGATAATATCCATATGCCTACAAGGAAGACCAGTTAATATGACTATTATTCAAATTTGTGCACCAACCATCAATGTCAAAGATGAGGAAAATGAAGATTTTTACCAACTTCTGCAGTCTGAAATTTATCAAACATGCAAGCAAGATGCACTGATAATTACTGGTGAGTGGAACGTGAAAGCTGGAAACAAAGAAGGACTGGTAGTTAGAAAATATGGCATGGTGATAAAAAACAACTCCCAAGATCACATAATATTTAGAACCGACTTCTTCATTGCAAATACCTTTTTTCAACAACATGCACAGCGACTATACACATGGACCTTGTCAGATGGAAAACACAGGAACCAAATCGACTACATCTGTGGAAAGACACGATGGAGGAGCTCAATATCATCAGTCAAAACAAGGCCAGGGGCTGACTGCAGAACAGATCATCAATTGCTTATATGCAAGTTCAAGCTGAAGTTGAAGAAAATCAGAGCAAGTTAATGAGAGCCAAAATACGACCTTGAGTATATTCCACCTGAATTTAGACTCCATCTCAAGAACAGATTTGATGCACTGAACACTAATGACCAAAGACCAACAAGTTGTGGAATGAAATCAAGGACATCATACATGAAGAAAGCAAGAGGTCATTAAAAAGACCAGAAAGAAAGAAAAGACTAAAACGGATGTCAGAAGAAACTCTTAAACTTGCTCTTGAATGTTGAGTAGCTAAAACAAATGGAAGAAATGATGAAGTAAAAGCTGAAAAGATTTCAAAGGGCGGCTCAAGAAGACAAAGTGAAGTACTATAATGATGTGTGCAAAGGTCTAGAGTTAGAAAACCAAAGGGAAGAACATGCTCGGCATTTCTCTGAAAGAAATGGTAATAGAAATGATAGCTAAAAGAACTAAAGAACAACTTCAAGCCTCAAGTTGCAATTTTGAAGGATTCCACAGGGAAAATATTGAACAATGCAGAAGCATCAAAAGATGGAAGGAATACACAGAGTCACTGTACCAAAGAGAATTGGTTGACACTCAACCATTTCAGGAGGTGGCATATGATCAAGAACTGATGGTACTGAACGAAGAAGTCCAAGCTGTGTTGAAGGGAATAGCAAAAAACAAGGCTTCAGGAATTGACAGAGCACCAACTGAATTGTTTCAATAAATGGATGCAGTACTGGAGGTGCTCACTCATCTATGCCAAGAAATTTGGAAGACAGCTATCTATCCAACTGACTGGAAGAGATCCATATTTGTGCCCATTCCAAAGAAAGGTGATCCAGTAGCATGCAGGAATTATCGAACAATATCATTGTTATTACACACAAGTAAAATTTTGCTGAAGATCATTCAAAAGCAGTTAGAGCAATACATCAACAGGGAACTGCCAAAAGTTCAAGCCAGATTTAGAAGAGGACGTGGAACAAGGGATATCATTGCTGATTTCAGGTGGATCTTAGCTGAATGCAGAAAATACCAGAAAGATGTTTACTTGTGTTTCATTGACTATGCAAAGACATTCAACTGTGTGGGGCATAATAAATTATGGATAACATTGCGAACAATGGGAATTACAGAACACTTAATTGTGCTCATGAGGAACCTGTACACAGACCAAGACAATGTTGTTTGAACAGAACAAGGGATGCTGCATAGTTTAAAATCAGGGAAGATGTGCGTTTGAATCCTTTCACCACATTTATTCAATCTGTAAGCTGAGCAAATAATCCAAGAAGCTCCACTATATGAAGAAGAACGTGGCATCAGGATTGGAAGACTCATTAACAACCTGCGATATGCAGATGACACAACCTTGTTTTCTGAAAGCAAAGAGGACTTGAAGCACTTACTGATGAAGATCAAAGACCACAGCCTTAAGTACAGATTACATTTCAACATAAAGAAAACTCCTCACAACTGGACCAATAAGCAACATCCGATAAATGCAGAAAACAGTGAAATTGTTAAGTATTTCATTTTACTTGGATCCACAATCAACACCCATGGAAGCAGCAGTCAAGAAATCAAATGACATATTGCACTGGGCAAATCTGATGCAAAAGACCTCTTTAAAGTGCTAAAAAGCAAAGATGTCACTTTGAGGACTAAGGTATGCCTGACCCAAGCCATAGTATTTTCAATTGCCTTTTATGCATGCAAAAGCTGGACAATGAATAAGGAAGACCGAAGAATTGACGCCCTTGAATTATAGTGTTGGTGAAGAATACTGAAAATACCATGGACTGCTAGAAGAACGAACAAATCTGTCTTGAAAGAAGTACAGCTAGACTGCTCCCTTGAAGCAAGGATATGCCGAGGCTTCGTCTCACGTACTTTGGACACATTATCAGGAGAGACCTGTTCCTGGAGAAAGACATCTTGCTAAAGTAGAGGGTCAGCAAAAAGAAGACCCTCAACAAGATGGACTGACACAGTGGCTGCAATGATGAGCTCAAACATAGCAATGATTGTGAGGATGTCACAGGACCAGGCAGTGTTTCATACTGTTGTACATGGGTTGCTATGAGTCAAAACAGAGTTGATAGCACCTAACAACATGATCTGTCTTGGAGGAAGTAGTCAGAATGCTCCCTAGAAGCGGGGATGGCGAGACTTCAGTCTCACTTACTTTGGACATGTTATAAACCCAAACCATTGTCATCGAGTCGATTCCAACTCATAGCGACCCTATAGAACAGGGCAGAACTGCCCCGTAGGGTTTCCAAGGAGAGGCTGGTGGATTCGAACTGCCGACCTTTCGATTTGCAGCTGTAGTTCTTAACCACTGCACCACCAGGACGTGTTATTAGGAGGGACCAATCCCTGGAGAACGACATCATACTTGGTAAAGCAGAGGGTCAGTGAAAAAGAGGAAGACCCTCAATGAGATGGACTGACACAGTGGCTACAACAATAGGCTCAAATATACCTACTATTGTGAGGATGGTGCAGGGCTGGGCAAAGTTTCCTTCAGTTATACATAGGGTTGCTATCAGTTGGAGACAACTCGATGGCTTCTAACAACAGCAAATGATTAAATGAAGGCTCCAACTTCAACTACAGGTAGTCTCTAACTTACAACAGGGTTCTATTCCAATGACTGTCGTAAGTTGCTTCTGATATAAGTTTGAATACCTCATTTTTTTTTTCATTATTGTTGCCTTTTACTATTGGTATCTTTATAAATCCAATCTTTATTTGACTTTAGGGATTGGAAACATTACATATAAACTTACAAATATATTTTAGCATTGTATGCAGTGCTTAAAGTGCTTGGCTGCTAATCAAAAGGTCGGAGGTTCGAACTCACCAGCCACACTGCGGAAGAAAGATATGGCAGTCTGCTTCTGTAAAGATTTACAGCCTTGGAAACCCTATGGGGTATTTCTACTCTGTCCTATAAGGTCACTGTAAGTTGGAATCAACTCGACAGTGATGGGTTTGGTTTGGGTGTGTAGGACATATTACTAACAATAAGATGTACAAAAAAATGTGGTTTGTTGTAACTTGAATATGTCGTTAAGTTGGGGACTATCTGTATTTTACTGCAAGCAATCAGGTTATAATTTTGGCTAGTATGATACCATTGGATTTTCATCCATTAATTCAACAAATATTTTAACAAATAATAAGTGCCTATGGTGAGCTAGTTACACTGCTGGGTGCTGGAAATATAGTGAACAAGATACACTGTGAACCTATCTTCAAGGAATTTACATATATTCTAGTAGTAAAGTAAGATTAAGAAGGTCACAAGTAAACAACAGACCAATAAGTCAAACAATTACATATTGTGATAAATGTTATGAAGGAAGAAGCAAGAAGAGAATGTTCTAGTATCCACAAAAGAGATGACAATTACCTGGACTAGGCTAGAGGCGGTAGAAACAGAGTGGTTGGATTTGAGATTTATTTTGGACATAGAATCCACAAAATTTGCTAATGAGTTGGATAAAAGTGAGGGAAAGAGAGGATAACTCCTGGGTTTCTGACTTAAGCAAATGGGTAGACAGTAAGGCCTTTAACTGAGATAAGGAAGACTTGGAGTGGGAAATATTTGGAGTTTTTGTTTTTTAGACACAATAACTTTAGATCTCTGAGAAAAAAGCAAATGTAGATTAAAAGCAGGTACTTGGATATGGGAGGATAGAACTCAAAGGAGGTTTTGGTTGGAAATATGAATTTGGGAATCAACATAATGATAGTATTAGAGATACTGTTTTCATGAGACTATCACCTGGTCAACTTGCTTAGAACTGGTGATTCCCAAATCTCCTCAGTCACACATTTAATGATAATCTCTTAAGTCATTCTACTACCTTCGGGTAAGGAACCCTGGTGGCGCAATGGTTGAAGAACTTGACTGCTAACCAAAAGCTTGGTGGTTGAACCCACCAACGGCTCCACGGGAGAAAAGATCTGGAGATCTGCTACCATAAAGATTACAATCTAAGAAACCCTATACGGCAGTTCTGCTCTGACCTGCTGGGTTGATGTAAGTCAGAATCGACTCAATGGCACACAACAACAACAACACCTTAGTGGAAGCCTGAAATTTCTGAAGGACACTTTCTTGCGACTAGCCAGTTCAGGGAGGTCATACCTGGGGTTCATACCTGGAGTCATGCTGTAAAGGAAAAAAAATCTTGTCACAAAACTGGTCAAGACACCTTGCTAAGCATATCAGCATCTCCCAAACAGGGAGTGGAAGCACACTGAGACCTCATTAAGACTTTGTTAGTGGGTTGTGAACTGAGTAACTTTAAGGGCAACTTCCTATGAGCTCCTCCTCACCATATCTATCATTTCTCTTCTTTTTTTTTAACTTCACTTGACTTTCCTTTTCCTCAGTTTTCATTTTCCTAATCAAACAGGCTTTTCAAAAACCTAGGCCACACTATTCCCCTCTCCCCGCTTCATGGTCTCTCTGCTCAAAGTGATTTGAGGGCTGCCATGCTTCAAATATTTGTTGACTCTGAGAGACTTCTCGCGTCTGAGATAACTGGTATACACCAGTGGTTTCCAACTGGGGGTGATTTTTGCGCCCCCTCCCCAACTCTCCATGGGACATCTGACAATATCTGGAGATATTTTTGGTTGTCACAACTTGTGGCGGGGGGGATGCTACTGGCACCTAGTGAGTAAAGGCCAGGGATGCTGCTAAACATCCTATAATACACAGAACCAAACCCAAAAACCTGTTGCCATCCAGTCGACTCGAATTCATAGTGACCCTTTAGGACAGAGTAGAATGGCCTCATAAGGTTTCCACAGTTGTAAATCTTTATGGAAGCAGGCTGTTACATCTTTCTCCTGCGGAACAGCTACTGGGTTTGAACTGCCAATCTTTTGGTTAGCAGCCAAGCACTTAACCACTGTGCCACCAGGGCTCCTCATGCACAGAACAGTCCACAATACTTATCCTGTCCAAAATGTCAAAAGTGCTACAAAATGTTGAGAAACCCTGGTAGGCACAGACATCAATAGCTGGCAATGACTGAGGTCTGGCTGTAGCAGTTCAGTCTCCTTGTTGTTGTTAGCTGCCGCTGAGTAGATTTTCAACTCACAGCGACCCAACGTGATAGAGTGAACTGCCCCCATAGGGTTTTCTAGGCTATAATCTTTATGGGAGCAGATTGCCAGGTCTTTTCTCCTGTGACGCCGCTGGGTAGGTTCAAATCACAAATCTTTCAGTTAGCATCTGAGTGCTTAACTGCATCCTTAGGGATGCAGATTCTCAGGACGATAAAGTGACAGCCTCTGATATTGGATTTTCTGGACTGGACTCCCAGGTTCCTCACTTTGCTTACTGTATGACTTTAGCCATTCAATTCCATGAAGACACAGTTTCCTCACCTGGAAAAAGCAGCTAATAAAGTATCCATCTCACCAAGCCATAAGTTCCGTGGGGGCAGGGACCTAGTTTTACCTGTTATGCCTAAATAAGGGACTGGTACCCAGTAGGTAGTACTAAATATTTGTGGATTGTCACATACAGTTGTTTTAAGGCCTAAAGTAGCAACATATATTAAGTGATATGGAGCACAGTGAGAAGGAAAAAGGTAGCCCCTGATAGCCAGGAGCTAGCCTGGCACTACCAGCTAGGATGTGCTGTACTGTTGAACATAGCCAATTTCACAGAACACCAACATCAGACAAGGTCATTCTGTGACCAGGATGGATCAAGAGAAAAATAAGATTATTCCATAATCATGTCTGAATACAAACAAAAACAAGTACAGCATGCCAACAATAAAAATGACCCCTATCCTCACTAAAAAGAGCCCTGGTGGCACAGTGGTTAAGAGATGGCTGTTCAACCGACTAGCTACTCCTGGGAGAAAGCTGTGCCAGTCAGCTTTCGTAAAGATTTACAGCCTAGGAAGCTCTATGATGCAGTTTTACTCTGTCCTACAGCGTTGCTAGGAGTCGGAACAGACTCCATGGCAATGGGTTTTTTTTTTTGTAATCCTAATATGAGTGACTGCTACTGCTTTATAGCAGCTTTAGCCTAGTTTGGTTCTTCTCCATTTTTGTAAGGAATTAAAATACCCAACCTTAGAATTACTCCCACTTCCTAACATTCAACCAGAGAAGCCCTGTTTCCTTGACCCCTTCTCCAAATCAACTAACACCAGCCCAAATCCTTTAAGTCCTTTCCACATCCTCTTCCTGTGATGCCGCACTGTTCCGCATGGTGTGTGTTCTCACTGCAAGACCATAAGCCCAACTTTGTTCAACTACAGGTGTGTTCCTGGTGGTCTTTCGCTAGAAAGCAGTGACAATAGTGAAATTTCCCTAAGGGGCAGCTAATGTAACTATGCCTCAGGCGAATTGCACGATGTACCCATAGCCTTCGAACAGAAACTTCACAGACAAATACTTTGTGGCTTTCCGACAAGCTACCTCTTCTCAGGTCATTTCTCCTCAGGGGACACCTCCTCTCCTAAGACAACTCCTGGGGATACATGGAGGAGGCGCCTGTGGATTCCAAGTGGAGATGCAGCACATTAAATTTCTCATGAAGTAAAATCCTTAGAGAGGTACGGGCCTCCAACTCCAACTTCGAATTCCTCAAGTACTTTTCTTCAGTAGAACATACCAGGGGGAAGGTGGGGGTAGTAGCACAAAAGCTAAAGCCCCAAAGAGTTCAGAGCGCCTTACCCACCTTAACCCAGGAAGAACGGCAACGAATTCACACTACAAGCAATGTAAAACAGCGTGGATTCACAGCTCTACGAAACAATGAGGAAACCACAATCAAAACCAACCTTTCCAGAAGCCGCTCACTCCCGCGGCGCACACAGACCGCTGTGTGGCTGCTGCGCAAGGACCCGCCTCTTGCAGGCGGACTACAAGTCCCGGCACGCCCCGCACTGCGGCGTCGCCTAGTAACTCGCGCCTGCCGGAGCGCGCTAGGTTGGGTTTTCCGTGCGCCTGCGCTTTGGCGGTCTCTGCGCAGGCGCATTTCCAACGCTGGAAGGAGGGGGCGGGGTGTTGTTCCCTTTCGCTGATGCAAGAGCTTAGTGCGGTGGTGGGAGAGGTATCAGTAGGACCGGTGCTGTCGCCGAAGCCTGGGGTTGACCCGTCTGACTTCCCTTCCGTGCCAAGCCCACTGGATCCGCAGCCATGTCCGGGGACGAGGTGAGGGCCTGAGCCTGGGGCTAAGGACTAAGGCGGGGAGCCGAACCTGCCTCAGTGTGGGAGACCGGGCCTGCGGCCTAGCGGCCGGCCGCCGCCATGTGGGGCAGCCGGGCCTAGGTGGCCCAGAGCGGCAGAGCCGGCGAGGACTCCGGAGCGACGGGCTTGGCTGCACCCTGCTCTCCTCAGGGCGTCGGCGCTGAGGCCGGTGTCCTCCCGTGACCGGCGTTTCCGGAGTTAGAGCACACGCTGAGCTGCTTACTCTGAAGGGGGTTTGACTGTCCGGTTAATACGTCTGCTTAAAGAGCTTGGGACTGGCGACCCCTGCCTTCGTTTAACTCTAACCCGCCTCGCTGGACGCCGGGGGTGCGGAGAGGAGCCTCTCTCGGCTCCCGGGAGGATGCCCTCGTTAAAAAAAATACTTTGTAGACTGTCTTGTCCGGGCCGGTATCCCGCCCTAGTTTTTATCTCGAGCATTACTTCTTAAAAAGAAGCAGGGTAGGGAGATAGGACAAGAGGAAAAGATCCCTCAGCCTCAAAGAGTGATTAACCCGCTGGAAAGTTTCAGGGCGTTTAATCCCTGAGTTTCCTCATCGGAGAGCTCACGGAGACGTGAGCGGGAAGTCGGGGCTAAGAACCTGGTTGGATCTTTTCCTACCATCGTGTTTGTACCTCAGCGAATTTCCCCAAAGCCCTTTTTGCCACTTTGTCCCAGTTCATGTAAAATCAAACGACTTTAAAATGAAATTGATAGTAAGTGCTATCAGTAGGTATTGATTAACATTGGGAGAGCTACTGCTTATCTGCGAGTCTCCCCCTTTTCCCCCCAAAAAAGCTCGTGAAGCATTTATCATTCACTTCTGTAAACCTTTGAGTGCTTGGCTTGGCTTGTAGGGCCTTGAGGGAGGAAGAGGAAGGATTCGAGACTTTCTAGAGAGTTGGGTTTTGAGGTACGGTATTAGAATTTTCTCAGTCGGTGGAAGGGCACCAGAGGTCAGGGGAATGGTTCAGAAAGGCAAGGAAGTGTGTTCACAGAAAGTGGAGTATTCTCCAGTTTGGTTAGAGTTAAGGAGTAAAGATTGGAAAAGTAAGCTGTGGGTAATTCATGAAGGGCTTTGAGGACCAAGTTAAGGAATTTGGATTTCATTCTGGAGGAGGCTCCAGTCTAAATTTGGTTCTTACAACAACCCTGTAAGGTAGATGATATTATTAGGTCCATTTTAGAGAAAACTGAGGCTTAGAGGGTTATATAATGCCCAATATCAAGTAGTAAGTGGCTGAGCCAGTAGCAGAATTCCAAATCTGTTCAGTATTGCTTTCATTTAGGTGACTGTAGGAGGCTTCACTAGCTTAGAGAGAAACAGAGAGTCTGAAGGTGGTTCTTGATTGGAGCTCATGATAGACATTGCTCTGGGGTACTCTATTTCAAAGTTCTGAGAGTGACAGTGTTTCTTGCTTGTTTTGTTTTTACCCACTTTTCAAGCTTTTCATAACATTTAGCAAACTTAGTACTTATGTGGAGTGCAAGATACCCCGGACTGTTACTCTGCCTATGGTTCCTATGATAAAGTGCTTACAGTGCAGTAAGGAAGGTAAGAGATCAAGGTAGAAACTACTACTTGCCATAAGAGATAGAAATAGGGCCATCAACATAGCAATTTTCAGGGCTGGAGGGATCATTTCTAACAGTGAGGGGTCAGGTTTTGAAGGAAGTGGAATATAAATGCATTATGGAAGGGTGAACAGGATTTTGACAAGCAGAGATGGCAGAGCTGGCATGCCAGCAGAGGACTGTATAGAGCTAATAAAGTATTAGAGCAGCTTGGCATTTCTCAGGTCTACCAGTCCAATTTTACAAACAGGAAGCTACGGCCCAAGGAGGTAACTTGCCCCCCAAGATCACACAGCAAGTTAGTGGTAGAACTGGAATCAGAACATCGGGTTTTACGCACAGTATGGGCTTATGGGTGTGGTATAGGTGCTTTGCAAATGAAGCTTTAAACTTAAAAAAAAAAAAAAAAGTTTATAAAACAGAAAAAATACGAAGGGAAATAAAAATTTCCCAGAATCTTATCACCCAGAAATGACAACACTGAATGAGACATAGGAACACTATCTCATTCTTAAAAGGAGCATTAATTAAAGACCAATGCCTTGCTTCTCTGTGGGTTCTTTTGTAATTCACACTCACCTTCTTGCTGTGGTGTGGCCATGAAGTGGATTTCTTGGGTTAAGTGTGATGGCACTAGGCTTCCAGTTTGATGATGTGCTTCGATCTGTTGGGGTAATTTTTGTTGGTATCCTTTTTCTCACCTCCAACCCAACAGAAGCTGAAGATGGAAACTTTATACTTTTGAAGGCTTTGTTGTGAACTTAAAAAAAAAGCTGAAGTGATTCTGTAATTTTCCATCATAAGTGCACTGTCAGTGACTATTTGCTTCTCAAATCCAAACTAGTCTCATAAACAAAACATTTGGAATGCAGTCAACTAACTGATTTAGAAGTCAGAAATCAGTCTTAAACAGTTTTTTTTTTTTTTTTTTTTCCTTAGTCAAGCCTGTCATGGCCTTGTGACAACTTCAGGCAGGTCTACTTTGGGACCCTTATTTTTATTGGTTTTCTTATTTTTAAACTGCTTTGCAAGCTTGGTGTGAATAAGACGATGAGTATATGTTAAGTATCCAGTGCATCACAGACAGCAATGAGAGAAATGTTAATTATTTCAGTGTATGATTCCTGCGTGTTTACTACACATTACTAGGCTACAACCAAACTATTTCCCTATAAACCTAAGTAAGAATGTTTTCGGGGGATAAAAGAGGCAGTTGTGAGGCCGTCCTCTGATGATTTCAGGACCCCTCTCATCTTTGGCCTGTCTTACTGAATAGGAGTTAAAAGGCAGTAAATATTCCAAGGAACTTGATGCTTGAAAAAATGCAATATTTGCAATCCTCAGGTTATGAACATCCAACTTGTATACAACCCATAGTTAAGAACCAACCTTCATAAAGCCTATTATGTTAAAAATTTGAGGTACATACAATGGTTCGTAGTAGCAAACCGGGCAGTATTTTGCAATGCGCATCAAAGTATTATTATTGCATTATTATGTTATAGATGTTTTAGCGTATCTGGAAGTGTCTCTTTAATGTTTTTTATGTATAGAAAGGTACACTGTATACTATGAAAAACATTTGACTGACATTAGATACAACTAATCGTTCCCTAACTGTTCCCGACCTACTAAAGACAGACTTGGGCTCGGAACTTGTTTGTAACCTGGACACTGCCTGTAAATGAATCATAAGCCCTGCCAGACGACCAAATTTACAGTGCTTGGGGTGCTGTCTGTCCTTTTGCCAAGTCTTCCTACTTCAGGTATGAAGATTAACTGTAGCTGCCTCCTTGGAACAGATTGCAGCACTCCATGTAGGATGACACAAGGCCGAGTAGGTCAGCAGTGGGGGCCTCCTTCCTCCTGGCTCTTCTGTGTTAGAAGGTACTCTTCTTTAGGTTTGCCAGTTAATATTCTTCAGACTGACTGCATCTCAGACTTACTTATTTATACAGTTGGATCCTTGTTAAGGTAGGCGAGAATAACTATAAAAATTTCCAGAATTCTTTGCAGATACTTCTGAATTGGTTAAGGACGATAACTATCCTACTTTATTACACACAATAGTTTGGTCTCAGTGTAGTCAGTTCTTTAACGTACTTGGGACATTAAGTTAACAAGATTCAATTTTGGAATTTTTTTGAGAGTTTCATGATAAGTCTTCGAAATTATATCATCTGAGTTCATGAAATTTTAGTGATAGGAATCAAGAGACCATGTTTTGTGAACTGTAAAGCATAATATAAATTATGATAATAATTGCTAACACTTAATGAATACTTATGTGCCAGGTATTGTGCCAGATGTTTTACATTTATTTACTCATTTAATCCTCCCAGTAATCTTGTGAGGTCGATCTGGTTCTGCTTGATCTCCATATGAACTTTTCCTGGAGTAGTAACAAAGTAAGAGCCAGAGTCAAGGTATGAATTCAGTCCGTTGGACTAGAATCTGTGCTCTTAAACCCTTCACTACACTGCAGCAGCAGATCATTGGGCAAAATGCTGAATTTAAGCGTGGTAGGATGTGAACTAAGATTGGTAAGGGATTCAGGAAAAAAGTACTTGGGCTTTGATCTAATTCTGTTTGACTTCAAAGTCTTCACTCTTTCTACTCTACCAGACTTCTGCCCAGTATGTTGTTTAAACTATTACATCTAAAATAACTTTATGTGTATTTTTTTTTTTTTACAAGTGATCAGTGCAAACAGATAAATCTACAAGTTATAAGTTAGTTTTTCACTTTTCCTATGTAGATGTTAGATAAAGTAAGAGCTTTTAATGTTTCAGAAACAAAAAGCAGAGTAAAGGGTTCTTCTTCCTCAGGGATTTGCTATATGAAGAGTTACTGATGGATTTCTTTAAAGGCTTGTCTGAGCTTTAGGATTTTAAAAAAAAAAAAAAATGTTTCTAATCAGGTAAGTCCTGGTGTAGTAACCCTGGGTCACTAACTGAGAAAAAAAAGATAACTGGCCTAAGCATTGGTTTTCTCATCCATAAAGTGCGGGGCTTGCTGAATTCCCTTCACCAGATTTTGTGATTTATTCATAAGGTCTCCATATTGCTCATGAAACTAAATGTGAAGTTACTGTATTTTTGATACTTTACAAATTAAAAGGCATGTGTACACATTTCAGACACACAAACCCAGATGTTTAATAGTATGAGTAAAGTTGGATGGACAGTTTTATTTTGGAGGTAAAATCCTTTTTTGGTGCCTTAGTGCATCAGATGTTCTTTAAAGAGAATGCCTTTTGACGATACAGCATATTTGGAATGTGAGCATCATTAAAAATAATCACTTGGTCCCTTTTTTTTTTGTGTCTTTTAAACAGATGATCTTTGATCCTACTATGAGCAAGAAGAAAAAGAAGAAGAAGAAGCCCTTTATGTTAGATGAGGAAGGGGATGCCCAGACAGAAGAAACCCAACCCTCAGAAACAAAAGAAGTGGAGCCAGAGCCAATTGAGGACAAAGATGTAGAAGCTGATGAAGAAGACAGTAGGAAAAAAGGTGAGTGGTAGACGTGAGGGGGTCACTGTTGTCATCAGAAACCTGGTTCTCTTCCATTGGTGTTGAATTCTGTGCTTGCAGTAACTTCTCACCCTGATAGGGCTGCTTCGTTGAAGTCAAGGCCATCAACAGTCTGTGTGCACTGGGCCTTGCCAGATTTCTGATAGTCTTCTTCCTGGTAAATTGCCATTGCATTCACAAGTCGCAGAGATGATGAAACCATCATTCTTGGGCTGGTTTTCCAGTCTAACCTGTCATGTCTGTTCTCCAGCTTTAATGGTGGTCACATTTGAACGTAGGCAGGAAAAATTAGCCCAAGATAGGCAGTTTTGTGTCTTAGCAGGTCTGAAAAATATATAGAAGAGATTAAAATTATAGCTTAAAATGTTTGCGGTTAAACACCAGCTTTGTTATTGACTCTTGTGCTCTAACGTAGACACAATTTGACTATTTGAGAGATAAATGTTTCAGTAAACGTAATTACTGTTTGTCAAACATTAAAGACACTGTACTGGGGCTAGAGAGAACTAACATTTATTGAGCATCTCATGTGCTAAGTATCTTGTAACATGCTCAAAATAAACTTGGAAGGGAAATCATTCCTGTTGTAACAAGACAGAATTAATTCATAAATAGCTCCTTTGAAAGTTTTGTAGCAGAGAGATCCTAAAATTTCTTAGTGTACAATAGGACAGAACAAATGGAAAACTTATTGAACAGAAACCATTATTCATTAGTAGTAGATAAAGTTTCGTTGATATTCATATTTCCTGTGCAGCCTTATTTTAATGAATGAAATAATTTATGAGGGCTTTTGTCAGTTGATTAATTCAGTAACATGTTGAGCTAATCCTTGTTCACCTAAATCCTAAGGATTAGCTCCTTGGTATCTAACAGGGAGATAGACAAGCAGGCTAGTAATACGTACCTAAGGTGGGGTGAGCAAAGTATCTTGGAGGGACATCTCACTTAGCTGGGGGGGAAGGAAGGTTGAGGTTTAGGATCCTCTAGGATGAGGGTAAGAGCTCTGTGGAAAGGGCCCATATGAAGACCTAGAAATGAACGACCACACTACACTTGGAACTGGAACTAATTCAGGGACTGGTGCCTGGGATTGACGTGTATGGGATGAGGGAGTGGGCAGAAATGGAGAGAGAAAGCTGGAGAGTCTTAGAAATTATGTCAAGAGTCCTGACTTTGTCCTGGGGCTAATGGGGAATCATTGAAGGTTTTTAAAGCAGGGGACTGACATGGTCTGATTAATAAATACATTTTCCCAACATGGTCCCATAACCAGATTTTTCTGTTTACAAAGCTTTGAGTTGACCTGCCATTGGGTTTTTCAGAACTGTAAACTTTGTGGTGTGGAGGGAGTACTGTACTCATTAATATCTGATCTCTGAATAGCTGAAACATGTTGGCTTAACTCATAATTTGATGTTTTCCTTCTGCTGGTTGTCGTTAATGATTGATAACCCCTGATCTGCCCTTTTTAGATGCTTCTGATGATCTAGATGACTTGAACTTTTTTAATCAAAAGAAAAAGAAGAAAAAAACAAAAAAGATATTTGATATTGATGAAGCTGAAGAAGGCATAAAGGTAGTATTAAATCTCTGTTACTTTCTTGTTGAAAGTAAAATTTGACCTCTTGAAAGGTTGCTAATGGCTGATGTTTCTCCTCTTTTGTCTCATCTCTCACTAGCTTTGCTTTTTGTTATTAAGCACTTAATCACCACAATTAAGTTCATTTTATCAGGAGTGTATCCAAGTGGGTATTCTAAAGGATTATGGTTGAAGGAATGTAAACTTAGATTATGTCCATTGTAATGTGTGCCATTAAGATGATCACAAAATGTCCCTTGTCCTTAACCATACTGAGATTGTTTGATTAGATTTCTGTGGAGCAAATATTCCTATGGTTTCTTCCATTTAAGTTGTGGAAGCCTGTTGAATATACATAAACTTATGTGTGTACCTCTGAGCAGCAAAGAATGAATCCAGCCTGTGGTGGTTGGTCACTGACGACAGTATGGCCTGTAGGTGAACTAGAACAATCGGGCTAGTTTTATGTTCTCTGATCTTGTAGGGAGTTGACCTTGCATTTGTTTTGACTTATTACTGGATTGGTCTCTAATACAAATACCTCAAAATTCTTTTGAACAAGGAATAGATAGATATGCGGGTAGGTAGGTAAATAGAAGGACAGATGGAAAGAGGAAGATGGAAGGAGCAAGGAGCTGAAAGTCTATTCTTCCCCTACCTTTTATACACACTGTCCAGGAACCACTTCAGCAGAGTCTACGCATCTATTTTTAAGATTTATATATATATAGGAGCCCTGGTGGCACAGTAGTTAAGCAGTTAAGTGTTCAGCTACTAACCAAAGGTTCACCAGTTCAAATCCTCCAGCTGCTCCTTGGAAACCCTGTGGGACCGTTCTACTCTGTCCTGTAGGGTCACCATGAGTTGGAATCGACTCCGCAGCAACAGGTTTGGTTTTTTTTTTTAAATGATGTTAATGAGCAGGATTAGAGGCAGTTATGTTAACAAGATGGGACTCAGTCTACAGGATTAGGTTGTATCTTGAGTTAATCTCTTTTGAGATATAAAAGAGAATCAAGCAGAGGGGAGAGGGACCTCATGCCACCAAGAAAGAAGCACTGGGAGCTGAGCACATCCTTTGGACCTGGGGTCCCTGCGCTGAGAAGCTTCTTGACCAGGGGAAGATTGATGACAAGGACCTTCCCCCAGAGCTGACAAAGAAAGCACTTCCCCTGGAGCTGGTACCCTGAATTTGGACTTCTAGCCTCCTAGACTGAGAGAATACATCTGTTAAAGCCATCCACTTGTGGTATTTCTGTTGTAGCAGCACTAGATAACTAAGACACCAAGTTTTTATTTGCTGATTTTTTGTATTTGAAATATTCTTCAGTGACATCCTTGGCCTGAGATTCTTTGCCATAGTTCTGAACCACACAACTGCAACCAACCACTTTACAGGGTTTCTCCTCTCTGTCAGTTTTGCAGAGGCCTACTCCCCCTTGTTGTCATCAACCTTTATCAGGTTGACTTGGTGTTCAGCACAAAGGGCCTTCACCAACTTGACATACACAGGAGCAGTACAATTGGATGCCAGCATACAAAGATGGGTGTGGCACTTGTCTAAGGCTTTGGCAACTTCGCCATATCTCCGTGCTAGGCCATCCAGGATGAGGGCAGTCTTCAGCACCTCTTGAAAAGCAGTATGAACGTCCATTACACCTCCAGCAGCAATGCCTTCCTCGGCTATGGCAGTGGGTTATGGGTAAGCCGAACCTTGAATGCACCTGGGCTTCCACCTGCACACAACTCAGCAGTGGCAGGGAAAGAGAGCCCATATTTTTCTTTGGTAGATAGCTTGTTTGTTCAAATCCCAGTAAATAACGTATCCCACATGTAGCAGGAAATGTATGCTATAATTTCACTGAGTTTTGGAAACACTGTCACAGTTTAGATAACTTGATTAATTCAGCAAATATGTGTTGGTGATTACAGTGAGTCAGGTATTGTGTGTGCTAATTGCCAGGGATACAGAAATTAATAAGATATTTTTCTCTGTTTTCAGATATATTTTAGTTCAGAGATAATTTAGATAATTTAGAGTTTTTTTAAAACAAAATGATTTTACCTGGATTCATCTTGTTCTCTCCCTGCTTGGGAAACTGAGAAAGAAAAATGCTCAGATTGTACTGAACAAATGGGGATTAAATTTACTGGGTAACATGGTGACATCAGATATATGCCACAGAAAGTCTTGGATAACAAGGCATTGTAGGTACTAATTCTTGATTCCTCTAGTAGGTTTTGTCCTGAAATGTCACTTATAGAATCTATTATTAAATTAAGTGTGCTTGGATACTTTTTCACTGCTATTGAAGTCATAAGAGGATGTTATAGGTGTCCTGGTCACCTGGCAGGGCATGGATGTTTACTTGAAGCCAAAGTGTTTTGAAGTCTTGGGTTACTCTCGCACCTGAATTTTCAGACCATGACAGTTTTGGATATAAGATGCCCACATTGAAAAACCACTTTTTGCTATTCTGTGCCTTTGACTGTGTCTTGGCCTCAGTTTAGAAGTAGACCTTATTGGGATAGAATAAATAATGTTATAGGACTAGAAGCTGGCTGGTGTGTGCTAGTTTATATTCTGTATCTCCCAGGTTTTTTATTTATTGACTGTTATTTTAGAGACTAGATTAATATCTGGTTTCCTGTTTGTATGGTATATAGCTAATACCATGGGCTGATTGGCCATTGATAGCCAAACCTGGCACCAGACTACACGGCTGGATTTGGGGTTCCAAGTCTAGAGCTTCAGTTACTCCCAGCCATTCCAACTTTTCTTCATCCTGCTGATAAGATTTCTGAAATTACTGTAGCAGTTGTCACAGTGGTTCAGGATGTAGGCACACAAAAAAATAGATACCGGTAGGTAATTTTCACATCATACTTTGGGGCAGGGAGCTGGATAAGCTGGTGAGAGGAGGGAGAAATAGAAGGCTGGCAACTGAGACTGGCCCTTTCTGCTCTTCTTGGCTGTTTTTATGAATCATTTCTAGTCTTTGATTGCTTTGCTTACATCCATGCCTACAGCAGCTAATCTTGGAGCCAAGCTTTACCTTGTCTCCATCCATTTGTCATGTGACCTTAATTCTCCCTGGGTTATATGTTTCCCTCTTTCATGATGTTATATATTGAAGTGATTCCCAAAGATCTCCACAGTCTGATGCCAGACTGACTGCATCAGAATCACTTAGAAGCGTCTTTAAAATACTCCTGAACTTCATTCCTGCTGAAGATTGTCAATCAGAAGATTTAGGAGTCTTCTAAAATTTACCGGGTGATTCTGAGAGTAGCCTAGTTTGGAAACATACGGAAAATGATTATAATAAATAAGATCCTGAGGCCAAAGAATAAAAAGAAGGGATAAAAGAGAGAAAAGGCCAAATTCCACAAGTGTCTTGAGGATTTCATTGTTAAATGGCAAAGAGTCTCTCGGAGTCATTTTGGCCCACCTGTGAGAGGCATTTCTTATCTGTAACTTCAATTTCGAATATTTGATTTTTTTCCTCCAAAATGATGCTAGCTCATGTCATTTTAAAGAAAGAATACTCCCAGTATCAAAATGTTGAGACTATTGTCTCATTTCTTAGGATCTTAAGATTGAAAGTGATGTTCAAGAGCCAACTGAACCAGAGGATGACCTTGACATTATGCTTGGCAATAAAAAGAAGAAAAAGAAGAATGTCAAGTTCCCAGATGAGGATGAAATACTAGAGAAAGATGAAGGTAATTTTGGGGGCTGAGCAATGCATTTGTAGGTTACTCAGGCCTTTGGCCTAGTCTCACTGATGTGATGCTCCTTTTTCTTTCCTGCCTTTTATTCCCACGGCTTAATAATGGATGCTGAAAGGAAAATAGTGTCTAACTTGATGATGACAGTTTAAGATTTAATGGGGGACAAGTTTGGCAATTTGGTTATATTAACTTCGTGATTCACAAGAAGAAACAATCTTTGTTGGTTATGAGGGGTGGGAGGGGGCAGTACTAAATAGATAATAGATAAGTGGTAACTTTGGTGAAGGGTAAGACAGTACACAGTACTGGGGAAGTCACCACAACTTGTATAAGGAAAGGTCATGGAAGCTCCATAGACACATCCAAACTCCCTGAGGGACTGACTTGCTGGGCAGAGGGCTGTGGGGACCATGGTCTCAGGGAACATCTAGCTTAATTGGCATAACACAGTTTATAAAGAAAATGTTTTACATTTTACCTTGGTGAGTAGCTTCTGGGGTATTAAAAGCCTGTGAGCAGCTATCTAAGATACTCCACTGGTCTCACCCCTTCGGGAGCAAGGGAGAATGAAAACAAGATACAAGGGAAAGATTAGTCCAAAGGACTAATGGACCGCAACTACCATGGCCTCCACCAGACTAAGTCCAGTACAACTACATGGTGCCCAGCTACCACCACTGACTGCTCAACCAGGATCACAACAGAGGGTCCCGGACAGAGCTGGAGAAAAATGTAGAACAAAATTCTAACTCACAAAAAAATCACCAGACTTACTGGCCTGACAGAGACTGGAGAAACCCCGAGAGAACGGCCCCCAGACACCCTTTTAGCTTAGTAGTGAAGTCACTCCTGAGGTTC
>NW_004443944.1:29975203-30064386 GCF_000243295.1 Trichechus manatus latirostris
AACCCAAGGTTGAGAAGGGACAATGTTGACATGTTGTGGGGTTGTTAACCATTGTCATAAAACAATATGTGTACTAACTGTTTAATGAGAAACTATTCTATAAACCTTCATCTAAAGTACAATAAATAAAAAAAGAAAAATCAGTGATTCAAACTATTGGGAAAATTACTGTAATTGAATTTTAAATAATGTTTTTAAAAAGTTTTCAAATTTTTTGTTAAAAGTATAGGTTTATTACTAAATGCTGTAGGGTCTTTAGAGAACTTTAGTATAGCTGGCAGGTGGGTTTTTATAGGTGTGGATGTTAAGTGTTTCAAAATAGTTGGGCTCTTTTTCCTCTAATTATCCTAATGAAGTATTTTATCTTGTGTTAAATCAAACATTTCACTGGGTCTGTGTTATCATCACAAGTTCCTAATTTGAGGGGTCTCTATGAAGGGCCTTTTGAAAGTCATACCATTCCTGTCTTTAAGGAAAAAAGGGCTTTTGTGAGCCTTGATACCCATGCTTGGGCCTGTTGATTGTGCATGCAGTTGTGGGAAGGAAGGCAGATGTCTTGGAAGCTTTCGTTTCTGTAGATCCGCGACTTTTTTTTTTTTTTTTTTTTTTAACTATAGCAGGGCCCACCCTTCATTCTTACAGTCTTTGTTATCTGCAGCTTTAGAAGATGAAGACAGCAAAAAAGATGATGGTATCTCATTCAGTAACCAGATGGGGCCTGCTTGGGCAGGCTCAGAAAGAGACTACACGTATGAGGAGGTAAGACAAATTCTGTTTTGAAAGGAGCCTAAGCTGTTCACCAGAACTCAAAGAAAAGTGAGATAAATGATCCCCCAGACATCTGAATTGGAAGGTCCATTGAGGTATAGATTCATAGTAATATAGACCGAGACTGGTGAGGCCACGCGTCAGTGAATGGCATTTCCTGGTGCCCCCCTGTAGGCAGCATGCCCAGAGTATGGCAGTCATTGTAGTGTACCCACTGTCCCCACTTGAGTCAACTTCTGAGGGCATGGAGCTCTCTGGAAATCATGGAGGGCAGTGATGACAGGGAGGGGCTAATTTGGGACCATGGTAGGCTGGAGCTTGTTTATTTGGGCTTTCCTGAATGTTACTTTTCCACATGCCATACTCTTTCCCATAGAGGCAGCAGGATGAGTAGGGGTTCGTTCGTTCATTTAACTTTGAACAAGGAATGGCTGAGCATCCATAGTGTACCAGATCCTGGTTGGGAATGCAGATTGAGTCCCTGCCCTTAGGAGCTCCCAGGAGATGTAGTGATGCATGTGTATATTTAGTAAAAAGTTTTTAGTAAACAGTTTGCACTGTTTAAAGGGTAAAGCAAATTGACTTCAACTGGAACTTTATATTTCTGCTACTACTAAGAACGTGCATGATTACCATTTTATCTCTATAGCTACTGAATCGAGTGTTCAACATTATGAGGGAAAAGAATCCAGATATGGTTGCTGGAGAGAAAAGGAAATTTGTCATGAAACCTCCACAGGTTGTGCGAGTAGGAACCAAGAAAACGTCTTTTGTCAACTTTACAGATATCTGTAAACTGTAAGTTGATTAATGGAAAGGCTCTTTTCCAAATTATCAGGTTCTGTATGGAGTTTTAAGTACACTAGTTGTCCCTATTGTCGACTTTATTGCAGGTAGAGAGAGAGATTGCGCAGGTGTAGGGGTTGGGTTGAGAGAGGTCACAGTTCAAGTCTGTCAGTTCTTTCGAGTCATGGGTCCCAGGGCTCACTTTATCAAGGTTATCAGGAGGTGAGAGAATCTAACCCATGCTTTGACCCATGAGAATGGATCCTAATCAGATGGAATGAAGAGTGAAGATGCTGGAGAGCTCAGGGAGGTGAGAAGGCTCATCAGGCTGGGGTGGGCCTGCCCAGCCCACAGTGTGCTCCAGAAAGTGGCTGAATTTGGTGTGCCTCTTCCTTGGATGGTCATTGCCAGGACAGAGTTGATGAGGTTCCAGCTTTCTTAGCTGCCATCACGTTCCATGCCTGTGTCACCGCCGGATCCCTGTCTGGGCCTGGCTCTTCTCAGAGCTCTTTATCTGCACCTTTGCTGGCAGGTTCATTAGGGCATCTGACTTTATTTACTTTTTGGTCTTCAGTTTCATAAATGATACATGCTTGTTGCAGAAAAAAGCGAAAACAAGAGAATAATCATCCCAGATCCCACTATCACAGAGATAACCACTTGTTTTCATTACTTTAAGCATTATTTAAAATATTTTAGACTTTTTTACTGATTAATAACAGTAGTGTATATGTGCTCATTATAAAAAAAAAAATTAGAAAATGTAGACATGCTAAAAAAAGGAAAAAATCATCTCTAAGTCCCCCATTAAGATATGAGTAACCATAGTTTAATATCTGTGTATAGGGAGTTTTGTGCACATAAATATTTTTAAATAAATTGTTATCTGACTGGTTTTTAACCCATTTTCTCTTACTGTATCGTGAAACTTTTACTCATGTCACTAGTCTTCATAAGTGTTTTTAATGGCTGCATAGTATATTCTAACAGTTTCTTAAAGTTGGACATTGTTCCCCAGTTTTCATTAGAGGCAAAGCTTCAGGGAACATCCTTATACATACATGTATCTTTGCTGAATCAAAAGGAATGGATCTTTTTATGGCAAACATTGGCAAATTGCTTTCCAGCAATGTAGGAGCTTAACTGTTATATTTTGGGGAAGAATAACTTTGTTTTTAAAATTGTAATAGTAGTTCAAACAGTGCTAAAGTATATGGAATTTAAAAAATTAAAATAATACTGAATGGCATTGCTCTGTATCTTTTTTCCTTTTATATCGTATGTGTGATCTTTATACACACACACACACACACACACACACACACGGACCTGTCTTGTTCTCAAAAACAGGACTGTACACCACTGAATGGATATATCATAATTTATTTAACCAGTCCTCACTTGGTGAATATTTAAACTGTTTCCAATTCTCCTCCATTGTAAATGTTTCCATGAAATACCTCAGTGTGTATTGTTCAGATTTTTCAGTGAAATATTTCAAACAGGAAATATTTAGGAATCAGCACAATAAACATCCAAATACCCACCACCTAGATTTGGTGTAGATTGACATTTTGACACGCTTGCTTCAGATCTTTGTATTCTTTAAAAAGGAGGTTTTATAGTGAAAATTACAGCCATGTTTGTATCTCTTTCTAATCCCCTTCTTCTTCTTCTTCCCAGAGAGAGACATTATCTCCTAAAGTCAGTGTTTACCTTTCCTGTCCATGTTTGTAGACATTTACTCGTATGTATGTATTCACTAATAACAAATAATATTCTTTTATGGTTTTTAAAATGTGAATAAATGTCATCATATAGTATGTATCTATTTTAAAATCTGAATCGAACTGTGCACTGAAATTCACCTAATAGCTGAGTAATCAGAGATTAAAACAGTAAACAGGATGGTTTTTTAGCAGCTTGGTCATATTTCCATGAAAGATAAGGTTTGTGTATTTTTTTCTTTTTAGATTGCACCGTCAGCCCAAACATCTCCTTGCATTTTTACTGGCTGAATTGGGTACGAGGTAAGAAACTATATTTACATTTATACATGGTATTAGTGGACATTTCATGAGAACTTAACTTGAAGGATATGTAACATGCTTAGAAAACACTGACCTGATTATCAGAGGGGCTTTTAGGCCAACAAAGGAGTGAAATCATTTCTGTGGGTGAGCGTGGCTGCTTAGGACTAGGTACAGAGTTGACAGTAGCACATCTGACTAGGACTGCTAATGTACCAAAGTGGGTACTGTGCCACTGCCACCTTTAGAGCTTCCTGTCAGTAATTTAAACTCTTGAGTCTTTTTATAGAATAAATATTAGATGCTTTCAAATTTCAGAGGAAGTCAGAATTTTTTTTTTCTAAATTGATAACAGGCTATTAAAGAAATCCAGCTTGTAAGTTGATGAGTGTCATGGGAGAAACCATTGAAACAGGAATTAGTGATTAAATAGCTACTCCCCTGTCTTCAAGGCTCATCTGTTGATGTCTTTGAGCATTCAGGAAAGCTAGGAGTCCATCTCTATGAGTTTGACCACCACAAGTGCTAAGAAGCCAAATGTCCCTTTAAAAATAAATAATGTAGACTTATAATAGGAAACCCTGGTGGTGTAGTGGTTAAGAGCTACAGCTGCTAACCAAAAGGTTGGCAGTTCGAATCCACCAGGTACTCCTTGGAAACCCTATGGGGCAGTTCTGCTGTGTCCTATAGGGTTGCTGACTCAGAATCAACTTGACGGCAACGGAGGTTTATGGTATAATAATGATGACTAACACGTGTACTGTACCAGGCTCTGTGCCAAGTGCTTATTTTTGTACCATCTCAATCTTTACAATAGTCGTGTGAAGTAGAAGCTAATACCTGTCTTGCAGATTTGGAAACAGTTTCAGTAAAGTGAAGTTGTAGATGGTCACATAGCTAGTTAGTGGTACAGTCAAGATGCAGACTCAGGTCTGTCTGTCTCTGGAGCTTGAGCTCTTAAAGGTTTAATGCCTGTGTCTCACTGGCAGTATGGGGAGAATTATGGTGTTCTGCTCTCTTCCTACTGTCCTGAAGCCCACAGTTTATTGTAACAGCAAGCTACACTTGCTGTAGGTTTAAGAGGTAATTTACTTGACCTGTGGTGGATAAAGGAGCCCTGGTGGCTGCTAATCGAAAGGTCAGCAATTTAAACCCACCAGCAGCTGCTCTTGAGGAGAAGGATGTGGCAGTCTGCTTCCATAAAGATTTACAGCCTTGGAAAACCCCTGTAGTTCTGCTCTGTCCTGTAAGTTTGCTGTGAGTTGGAATCAACTTGAGGGCAATGAGTTCGTTTTTGTTTTATGGTGGATATGTAAGCTTTTTTCTGGAAGAGTTGTGTTTAAATGTAAATTTGTTACAACCATTGTTTATTTTGAACTTGAATAAACTAAAAAGGAGCAAAAGCTAGCAGTGTTTTTTCTGCTGCTCAGAATAATTTATGATTTTTATAGAAGTGGGGTAAATTCTAACAAGTTGTGACCAGTGAACGTATGGTCAGTGGGTTTAATACTATAGAGTTGTTGAGAAAACTCAACTTCTTTTGACAGACAGTGAATGAAAAACATTTCCTACAAGCGTTGGAATCACCATAGCCTGGATATTAAGGGTTACAGTCCATGGTGGATAATGCTATTAAACCCTTGTAGTTAAAGAAGACTCATAGGAGAGGTTCTTACAAAAATGAGTTTTATGATGATATAGAATATAAATTTAACTCTGACTGAATTTTGTTTTACTTTGTGATTTGTAGTTTTTAACAAATGATAATGTCTAGCCTCAAGCTTTGCTTTCTCAAAAGTACTTGTTAATCGCTTCTTCAAAATTTTCTCATTAAGTACCATTGATAATTTGTGGCCTGTGGTTGGTCTTGTTTTTTGTTTTGGTAACAGCTTAATTGAGATACAGTTCACACATTTGAAGTGTATAATTCATTGGTTTTTAATAAATTCAGATTTGTTCAACCATCTCCACGATCAATTTTAAAACGTTTTCATCAACTGTATTTTTAACGATAACTGATGCAAATTATTTGGTGCTTAGAATTTTTTATTTCTGTAGCCTGTTTCATATTTTTATACTTATATTCCCCTCACTGCTGTGCATATGGTAGACACTCGGTAAAGGTTTGTTTTCCTTTGTTGGATAAATGGGCTGTCATAATTAAGGAATCAATTTATTTTGTACTTAAAATACCATAAATCTGATTGTTGTCACTGACTTAATTGGTTGAAATTGGATTTAATGTTAGGAAATATGGGTTGGTTATCAGGCACCAACTACTTAAAAATACTTTTTAAAAAGGGGAGAAGCCAGGTAGTAAACAGCACCACGCCTAAACCACTGAATATCTTTTAAGTTCATTACATATAAAAGTCCTGGAATTTGGTTCTTTACAGGAAAAATAATTTTAATGGAGACGTTTTTGCTTTCTTTCACAGTGGTTCTATAGATGGTAATAACCAACTTGTAATCAAAGGAAGATTCCAACAGAAACAGATAGAAAATGTTTTGAGAAGATACATCAGTAAGTGTGTAATTTTATCATGTCACTCTGAAATGTTCTCATCAGACTGCAGTCTTTGGAGAGAGCCATTTGTTGATAGTTTGTAATGAGCTTGAAAAGGTTGGCCTTAAAAAGATTGGGGGAAATGATGGTGAATTGGAGGTGGCTCTAGACCACTGATGAGGTACCGGGAGAGGGGTTTGGATTTCCTAAGAAGGCCCAACTGATGGAAGCTGCTGGTTGCCTCCAGGGCTGAAGGCCAACTCAGAGAAACTTGTCTGTGATTCAGGCATGGCTTGACTCCTGTGTTATATTCCTAATGACTTAAAATTGACGTCTCTTCCCACCTAGGAGGGTTAATCAGTTCCCTCTGACTGACTGACTTGTAGACAGAACCAGGAGTAGGCAGCTGGCAAGCTTTCTTGCCTCCTTGGGCAATTGGAATCTTTTTCAACCCATTTTTTAGTACCTGAAGCATCATAGCAGACAACCTGTGTTTTCTTACCCCCAAAATAGCTAAGCTTAGCTAAGCTTCCCTGGTCTTGGATGCCCAGATAACCTGTTGTCACCGCCTAAGTTTGTGGCGTTCAGAGTAGAACATGTGTTTCAGAGGGAAGAAACCCCCGGGCTCAGTGCAGCCATGATAATGCTGTGTGTTGCTTCTCCTGCAGAGGAATATGTCACCTGTCACACATGCCGATCACCGGACACAATCCTGCAGAAGGACACCCGACTTTATTTCTTACAGTGTGAAACTTGTCACTCTCGATGCTCTGTTGCCAGCATCAAAACTGGCTTCCAGGCTGTCACGGGCAAGCGAGCACAGCTCCGTGCCAAAGCTAACTAATTTGCTAATCACCACTGATATTGCAAAATGTGTTGTGGAGATTTGGCTGGACAGGTTTACCATCGGAGTGGATATAACATTTTATTAAAAACAAGATACAAAAGCTGCCAAGTTCTTTGGCGTGTGGTTGGTTGGCCTGTGAAATCCTTGCGAGATGCCGATGCTCAAGCTGTTGACATACTCATTGCCTACTTTAACAACTGTCAGAGAAACGTGAGGGGGTAAGGAGGTGCTTTTTTAAAATCGTTCATAGACTTCTGTAAAATGCAAGATAAATTAAAGTTATTATAACAGTGATTCTTTCAATTTGGTTTGTCCTTTAGTTTTCTTTATATAGAAATTGTGCTCGGTGAATTCAGCAAAAACAGTTTGTGCCTGGGCGCTGACGAGTCTCTGTATCCTTGTCTTCAGAAACTGGACATTGGCAGGCACTTCAGCTGGGCAGCCATTTTCCTTCTCACCTTCTCTTGAGACACAAAGTAGACACTGCTTCACACGAGAGAGCGAGCGAGCGAGCATAAACTCTGGGAGAGGACTGCCTGTTTTCAATGTCCAGGGAAGGATCACATAGATTAAATTATTTTTATTGCGTGAGGATTGTTGCTACTACCTCACTGCCAAGTCCTCCAGCTGTTCCCACATGAGAGAATTCAAGGTGCTAGGTACCCTCACCGTTAGAAATTTCTTCTTATTGGCTACTAAGAGAGTCTTAGAAACATAACCTTTTAAGTGTGTGTCTTGTAACTGGCACACTAAGAAAAACCCTGCTTGGGCATCCCTGTTGATGAAGAAGTGATGTGTGTGCAGTACAGGGGACTCTTCTGAGAAGAGTCCAAATGGTGATTAAACCCCCTCCCCCCAACTTAGGTCCTGGGTTTGAAGAAGGCCCACCACAAATGCTTTTCTATTTTCTGTAATAAAGCAGCTTTTGAATGTGACCATGAGAACCCAAGAGATGCTGTGTGGTGCTTCTGGTGCCTCCAGTTCTGCTGAGGATTTGGCTAAAAGGGGTATTCCTCCATTGGAGCACAGGGGACAAGATAATCTATGTCTATGCTGTGGTCTGCCTTGCACGCACTTACTGAGGATGAGGACATACATGCTGCTCCTCACTTTATTGCCTGACTATTATTGCTAAGTGGCCCAGGAGCAGTCATGTCTGCCCAGAATGTCTTGACCGTGGTGTTTTTAATCACTGTGACCCTTGAAGTAACATGCCAAGTGCTGTAAAGCACCTTGGTTGTGAAGCGGTGGAGGGAGCATTCCTTCAACCCAGGAGGCCCTCCTGAGGGGGCCACACTGACGGAGCTGCCACCACTGCCATGATGAACCTGACTGCTCTTTATGATCCCTTTCTCCTTTTTTTGTATCTACGTCCACACAATTCCCAGTTTTACTAGCAAATCTTTTTCTGTTGTTGTTCTCAACTACAGTTTAAAAACTATTTGACAGCACTGCTGGGTAGAACCCAGGTTTCTGAAGGCATTTTGAGTTTGGAGAACAAGCTGTAACAAATGTTGGATGTTACTGCGTGAATAAAGCAAGGATCAGTGCCTCTTGTGTAATTAGTACTTTGTTATTTTTTATGTGTGTGTGTTTTATTTCTTAGTGGGACCCCTTAGGAAGACACGGGACTTTACAGATTTGTGACAGGTTGGCACACTTGGCAACACCCCAATTTTTAACTTCATTCTTAAATTCTCAGGACTGATCTAGCCCTTTTAGTATTATGTCCATTGAGATATTGTTTGGTTAAAATTGGATTGACTATATTGAAAATGACGCATTGCTCCTCAATTACCCATACGGTTGCACCCACCTCTATTCTTTCTCTAGTCTTAACCACAGCTCAGTTGGAAGGAACTTTGAATAGAGTGAAAAAGCAAAGGCAGTTAAGGGTTTCTGATCAAGAGCCACATTCTTTCCAAAAGCATTTTAGTAAACAGTGCTGAAAAGTGTTCCTAATAAAGAAGGGAAAAAAAAAAAGGGATTCCATGGTAAAGTTTGAGAATAGGTAAACAGGTCCCCTGACTGCTGCCTAAGTCCTTAGTATGTTAATGTGCATTTCTATCAGCACCTAAACATGTGGTTGTATCTCTAATGTTTACAAACCCTCTTTGACCCCACTTACCCAATCTATAGAAAAGCTTAAAAAAAAAAAAAAAAAAAAAAAAAAAGCTTTTCCCATCTGGCTCATTCACACGGACAGTGTCAGATGTTTCTCCCCAGCCCACTAGAACATGACGTTAAGAGCAGAAATGTTTGTTTTGTTCACTTGGGTCCCACTGCTGACAGCAGGCAGTACCTAGCAAGTTGTAGGTGCTCCACAAATATTCGAATGAATGGGTATCTTTAGAAGTGTAGAATTTTGTAGCCTCTCCTATTCCCACCCCTGCTAAAACTTCTTGCAGGTTAAGTGATCTGCAGAGACCCAGGCTGGAATGGACAGTCCTGGAAGAACTACCATGGTGTGTGAGGCCCCAGTGCTGCACCCAGGCTCCCAGTCCAGATCCTTTGCCCCAGCAATGCTAAAGTTTCACATTTGAACAGAACATTACAGTTTGCAACATATTTTTAGAAGTTAAACTTTGTACCACGTTTTTTTAAAAGTGAAAAAGGTGAAATAAACTTTTAAACTCCCATAGTCCTACCACCATAGCACTTCTAGTGTCAAGGGCATTTTTCCCCAAATTAGTACAGTCTTTCTAATTTTAAAAATCTTAAGATTTTATTCATGTTATGCCATAGTTTATTAAATCAGTACCCTAATGGTGGGTGTGTGTTTGGGGAGTTTAATTCTTGACAATGCAGAGAATGGGCTCAGGACAGTCCAAAGTGGCAATCCTCTTCTGCCACTGGTTATTAACCTACCCATATTCTTAGCTATAAAATGGGGAAAATACCTACCTCAAAGAGGTAACGGTGAGACGAATGTTGAATACGTTCCTTTGGCTGAGTATCCAGGGTGGAATTCCAGGGTCAGAGGGCAAGAACCTTTTCAAGGCTAGTAGTATCTATAACCATTTCCCTTTTCCCAAACGTAATCATACCATAAGTGGCAACAGCTTTAGTATCAAAACATTTTAACCTCTGAGAATGAAGACTGTTTCATTTTTCAGCCCCAGATGTACTAGTACACTATTACCAGATGCCTGTTATGAGGCCCAGAATCTGGGCTATTCTTAAATTATTTTACATGACAAATGGCCAACACTACCAAAGTCCTTACTATATGCCAGGCCCTGTTCTAGGTATTTCATAAATATAGACACACTCATTTAATCTTTCCAGCAACCCTTTCAGGTAGGTGTTTAATCCCTATTTTACAGATGAAATGGAGACTCACACAGGTTAAGTCACTTGCCTAAGGTCACGTAACTGGTAAGTGGTGGGGCCAGGATGCAGTCCCAGGCATTTGGGCTTCAGCGCCTATGCTCTTAACCGCTCTGCAATGCTGCCTCTTGATGGCATGTTTAAAAGTATTACCTGAGTGCAAGCAGCAAAAGGCGGTTCCTGCCCTCCAGAAGCTTACAGACTAGTGGAGACAACAGATCAGCAAACCAGTGGCAAATACAGCCTAGTAAGAGGTGTGATATAGTACGCGGGAGGGGCCAGGAAAGTGTCCTTGAGAAGGCGACTTTTGAGCTGAGCTATAAAGGATAAAGAAGGTTAGCCAGTGGGAGGAGACAAAGCATTTCAGGGAGAGGCAATGACATGTGTAAGGCACAAAGGCCAAGACAGCATATCTCTTCCTACAGATAGTTCCATGTGGCTTGAGAATAGGGGCAGACTGGGAGAGGGGAGCTAGAGAGAGGGGAAGAAGTCAGATCCTTGACGGCTTATGTGCCATATATTTTATTCAGTGGGCGATATCTTACTCAGTGGGTCTGTATTTTATTCAGTGGGCAATGAGGAACTCTGGTGGTGGTAAAAAGGAAAGACTAGTAGAAAGTTAAGAGGCAGGTTATTGCAAAAGTCCAAGAAATGAGAAGGGCCTAACCTAAGGCAATGGTGATGAAAAGCAGGGGTTAAAGCCAAGCATACCATGGAAATAAAATTAACATGAGTTGACAATTAGGGATGAGTGGGGGACGCTAACAGGATGGACAGTGGTGCCATTCCCCAAGATGAGGAACTCATGAAGAAAAACAGACTGGAGGCTGGACAGGACAGGGCCTGACTGAGGTCCTTGTGGACATCCAAGTGCAGCTACCAGATTTGTTAGCTGCTGAGTTGGCCCCCAACTTACGGTGACCCCGTACACGATGGAATGAAACGCTGCCTGGTTAGTTGTGGATCTGACCGTTGTGATCCACAGGGTTTCCACTGGCTGATTTTTGGATGGGCATAGGTATATATCTCTCTGGTGCTCACGGGGAAGGGCTGAGTTAGAGGTGGAGAATACAGAAGCATTTGTGTGGAGTCTGAAGCCATGGATTAGGTGTCCCAGAGAGTATATTCAGAAGAAGACGGTAGAGAGGTGCTGGTATAATAGGAAGATTCAGCAAAAGAAACTTGAGGAGTACACAGAAGAAAAGAGCCGGGAGAGACTGTTGTCACGAAAACGAAGAGGAATTTCAAGGAGAGTCATTTATAACAGGGTTAGGGGAATAGAGTGCTCAGGTTTGCATCCTTTCTCCACCTCTTCCCAGTGACATGATCTTGGGCAAATCATTCAACCTTGAGTCTCAGTTTCCCAACCTGTAATACGGGGACGAGTATCTCCTACACTGGCCCACCAGACTTGCCCCACAGGCTTACTGATGGATGCCACATGTCCCTCTTGACTGCAGTAACTCCTAGAATTGGAACACAAAGAGGCCTTCTTTTCCTTATCTTCCTTTGCCTTATCTTTATAATTTTGATTTTCAATTTGTAAGCCGCCTGAAATACTTTTTGGAACGGGTTGGGTATAAATAAGCAGCCAAAAAAAAAAAAAAAAAAAAAAAAATATGGTTTGTTCTTCTACTAGTTTCCCTAGAGGGGAAAAAAAAATCTTTTTTAAAAAAGAAAAATCACATGAATCTGGATTGGATTAGGTAATGCTCTCATTTATTTTTTCATCTGTTTTTCAGATGAGGAAAATGAGGCTCAGAGACGTTAAATTACTTGCCTAAGGTCACACAACAAATAGTTTGGACAGGAACTCAGTTTGACAAAGCCTATACTCTTAACCACTTCCTCCTAGAGTAAGCTACTTAACCTCTTTGATCCTCAGTTTCTGTTCTGGTTATCTAGTGACATATAACAAATCACTCCAAAGCTTTGTGGCTTAAAAGAACAACAATCATTTTATTATTATCCCTCATGGTAGTGGGATTTGGCTAGGATCAGCTAGGCAGTTCTTACTCGATTCTCATGTGGATAGTCAGATGGTGGCTAGGGATGAAGTCATCTCGAAGGCTTCCTCACTCATGTCTGGCAGTTGATACTGGCATTCAGCTGGAACATCTACACATGGCTTCTCCATGTGGCCTGGGCTTCTTCACAGCACAGTGACTGGGTTCCAAGAGCGAGTGTCCCAAGAGACAAAAGTGAAAGCTGCTAGTTTCTTAAGATCTGGCGGGGAAAACTGGCATAGCATCACCAATGTCATATTCTATTGATTAAATAGTCATGGTCCAGATACAGGGGAGAGGATTTGGACACCACCTCTCAATGGGACCATGTTTTAAAACCGACACATCTATAAAATGAGCATAACCACACAATGAAGACCTGTTGTTTTTATTGGCCCATGCCTTCTTTCTTCCAGTAATAGAACCCTTATCTTTTAGGGATTCTTCCCTCTCCCCCTCCACCCTTACATGCTCTGTAGCCATCTCTAGCAGCACTTAGCACCTGCCTGAGAGTGACACCAATCCTGAGGAAGCAGAGCTGAGGAAAAGAGAAACAAGTTCCTGATGGCAGCTTTTGAACCCCTGGGTCCCACTGTGTTTGCCGATCTATCCCTGGACTTTTCACTTCATGAGCCAGTAAACTTCCTCCTGCTTAATTAAGCAGGCTTGAGTTTCTGTAACTTGCAATCACAAGGTCTCACTAAATCCCCCTACAGGTGGTTGTGGAGATTAAATAAGTGTAAAATGTGCCTGTTACACAGCAAGTATTCAGGAAGTGGTTTATCATTATTATGAAGAATGGCCACAAGAGGAGGGATTTTGATTTGCCCAAACCCCCAGTGAATCAGCGGACAAACTGGATTCAAATCCAGGACACCTGGCTCAGAATCTTTTGCCCTGCTCTGCTTTCTGCACTTCTGTGGTCTTAACAGACAGGCCCACCGAGTAGTATATAATGTCCTTATGGGACAGGACATGATCTCATGGGTCAAACTCGCCAGGGGTGGCAAATATCTAGCACTCATGCATCCAAATTTCAATGCCTTGCTTATAATACCAAACTCAACCCATTGCCATCAAGTCAATTCCAACTCATAGTGACCCAATCAGACATCACAAAACTATCTTGTTACTATTTCCTAATAGCCTAAGAATAGCTCCAAATCCTCCATAACCACTCTAGGCAGCCACTACGAATTTGTTGAGAGTTGGCTGGCAGGTGAAATGAGGCCTGAGGAAGATTAAAAACAAACCATGGCCACATTGTGAAGCACCTCCCGTCAAGAGAAATTTAGGCGTAGCCATGTGACTTGCTTTGGCCAATCTCGTCGTTCTTAGGTGCCGTTGAGTCGGTTCTGACTCATAGCGACCCTATAGGACAGAGTACAATTGCCCCCACGTCGGGTTTCCAAGTAGTGGGTGGTAGATTCCAACTGCCGACCTTTTGGTCAGCAGCTGTAGCTCTTAACCACCTCGCCACAATAAAACCTTACCAAACATGACACAAGCAGGAGTTTGAAAACCACTTGCACATTGAGGCTTGCCCTCTCTTGCTGCTTTTGGAACCCAACGTCATGTAAAGAAACCCGGGCCAGGATTATTAGATCCTCAGAATGTGTGGCCCATTGCCCCTGTTGCCCCAACCACTGGATACTGAGGCCATCTGGGACCAAGCAGTCCCCAATCTGCCAGCTGACTTCAGCCATGAGAGCCATTTGAGATAAGTAGAACTGTCCAGCTGAGCCCATCCCAAACTGCCAAGCCAAAGAATCAAGAGCTAATAAATGTTTAAAGCTACTAAATTTGGGGGTGGTTTGTTGTACAACAGTCAATAACTGATACAAGGCCCATTTGCTATCCCTGATCTAGACCAACCCCTCATATCTTACAAATGAGGAAACTGAGACCTAGAAAGGAAAGACTTGCCCATGGTCACAGACCTTGTTGGCAGTAATATGGGGGAGGCAGGTAAACCCCCAGGCCTCTTAGCTCACAATCCAGTAAACCTACTGGCCACTATATTCCTTCAAGATGGCTGCTAGGATCACAAATGGGGCTTCAGATCTTGAAAACATCTAGACAAGATTGGTTCTTTGGGCGGAATCTGGTATCACATTTCTTCACCATCTCCTTTTAGAGTTTTCAGAAATTGGCCAGATAGATGAAAATCGCTGGGCAGTGGAAAGGGACCTATCATCTCCCAGACTAGAAAGGAAGGGCATGTGTATGCAGGGCTTTATGGATACAAACCTCCCACTGAAGGGCCCAACTATTCCCAAAGGCTGGAAAAAGCTCAGGGGTTTTTCTGGAGTACCAGGATGCGGGATCTCATTCTCTGTCCAGCATGTGCCCCGGTGCCAGAGTGATTATGTGGGGCCTTATGGGTAGAGGTGGGTAGGGCGGATGCTCGCTGCCCTTGAAGTTGTCTTCCCTACTCTTTACATGGCCCTCCAAGCCTGGCATACTAAGGAAGCCCATAGTCTCTACTGAACTACCTGCCCCACAAGCTCTAAGAAATGAGTGACTCAGTAGGACTGCTGGGTAGGACCTATAATGGGTACACAGCACTAGGCTCTAGGGTCACAGTGCCAGCCCAGGGCAGCTGTTCCCCACATTGTACAGATGAAGATACCAAGACCCAGGAAGGGCAGTCATCTGCCTGGCTACACAAGCACGTCTGCTACAAACCTGGCTCGGGTGTTCTGGGCAGCGAGGAGAGATTGTGGGTTCAGGGATTGGAGGGCTGTGTTCCACTGAGGGCCCTTCCTAGGGGATGAGGCCTAGCCCCTTCTTCTGGACACTCTTCTTCATCTCTCCTGAGTCTTTGTTTTGACCAAGGAGGGCCAGGGCTCAGCCCAGTTCCAAAGGCCCTATTCTCACCCCAGGCCCCTCAGAGGGTCTCAGTCTCTACCATAAGGGTGTGTGGCCCATCTCTTCACGGAGCCTCTTATCGTCACTCTCCCCCCGCTGCTGCGGGCAGATATACGGGGACTGTGATGCCTACTGGGCAACTAAATCTCGGAAGGGGCAGAAATAGTGCTCTAAATCATACCAAGAGGCAATGGTCAAGCAGGGTCTGGGGCCCTTGGCTCAGCTGTGGGTCTAAATCTCTGGCTGCCACAGAGCTGGCCCAGTCACACTGAGCACAGCTCGAGAATGCTGAGGCCCAGAGTTACACCCCAGGGCTTCAGACTGCTGGCCTGCCAATGACGGCAGGCAAGAGGGCTGCCTGCTGAGGGAGGCGTGACACAACAAAGACTTTCCTGGGGGTTTTCATACCCAGGAGAGCCAAGCATTGTCCCAAGCCCAACCTTCATCCTCCACCAAAACCTGGAGCCAAAGCCATGGGGACGCTTCAGTGGAGGCTATGGTAGAACTGTTGGTTTCAAAGTGGAAATTTTCAATGAGGATTCCAGCACGCCTGGAAATTTTAAGGAACATGCAAAGCTGGAGGGAGACACTCCAACCTCTTTCTGATGACAGGACTAAATGTCTTGTGTTGAGAAAGGCTGTCCAGAAGAAAGAATAAGCAGTTCTTAAAGAGCAGAAGGCTGGTCTGAGAGGCTTCTCAGAGACAGTGACACTAGAGCAACAGCTTAATGACAAGCACATATTTCCAAGGTGGAGAAAGCAGAAATGTGTGAGGTCTGGAACAAAACATGCTTCTGGGTGCCTGCCCACCCACGGCTCCATACCAGTGAGACTAGCTTCCGTGGCCACATTTGTATCATCCACTTCAATGGACAAGCGTGGGTACTTGTAACCTAAGAGTGACTCAAAAGTATCTGCTGTGGCAACATATTCCCTCTGGGAATATGAACGTGGGGAAAACTGGCCAGTTCATGGTGGGGCCTGAATGGGAAAGATGGTGGTTAGGAGGACACGATGAGCCACATGTACACCGTGAAGAAGCAGAAGTTTGAGGGAAACCGGCCAGTTGTTACAGACAGAACATTGTCCCTACTGGACTACCTGCCTCCCAGGCAATATCTAGATAGGTCACCCAAGGTACATGCAGACAGGCCACGTGTACCTTGATGCAAACCTCCTACTGCTTTAGGTAACTTGCTATCAAAACTGCCTATGAGTGTGAAGTATGAGAAATGTTCTGTGTGGCTGAACTGTAAGGTTTATGGGTGGGGCAGAAAAGAGATGTGGCAACGAGACAGGAGAGGCCAGAGTAAGCAGGATCATGGACCCCACATTCAGGAGCAGGGGTTTTGTCCTGAAGATGAGGAGTCAGTCAGTAAATGGTTCTATGCAGGGAAAGGACACGTTTCAGAAGTAACACTGTGGTGGCTGGCGGGAAATGGGGCTGAGGAGAAGCTGAAGATTGGGAGGCTGGTGCAGGGACAAAGTCCAAGAAAAAACCACAGTGTCCTAAACCAGGACAGTGGCAGAAAAGGTGGAGGAGGAGGCAGATTCTAGAATCATTTTAGAGCTGGGGAAAAACCACACTTAGTGAGTGGCTTAGGAAAGAGATGAGGCCTCGACCTGCTACTGGGTGACGAGGTGGGTCACCGATGCCTTCACAAGCGCTTGGCACATCAGCCAGCAAGGTACTCTCATGGTCTCTGGTATATCTGACCTTCCCCAACAGCCCTACTGCCCATTTTTATCCCCTTGTTAGCCAAGGAAATTAAGACCCAGAGGGATCAGTGTTAGGCATCCCAGTCACTGTTACTGGGCAGGGAGGGGTGAAGGGGTGAGAACAGAAGAGGGGTACTGTAGACTGGCTTTCTGGTTGGGCAGGAGGGCCAGGACACCTCTGTGAGAAAATACAAACCATCCTATCTCAGAGCAGGTTGGGATCCAATCTCTTTATTGTCAGGGTCCCCTCCCTGTTGCCCCACCTTCTCCAAACCTATAGAAAAATCCCAAACCTGGGAGTGTCCTGGGGAGGGGAGGCAGAGTGTGGGGAGATCTCTGTGCTCTGCCCTCTGGCCTGAGCAATACAGACTAGGAGGGTGCATGAGGAAGGGGCAGGCTGACAGCTCCACCTAGAGAGGAAGTAGCACTGGCTGGGATGCACAGTGGGAAAGAGGTGCCTGCTGCCAGCTCTCCTCTGGTACCCACTGTGGGGAGGCACCCAGGGGTGGGTGCCCGGCTTGGGGCCTGGGATAGTGCACGCCTTTCTCCTGCCGGTAGCCATCACTCCTGTTAGGCTGAGAGAAAGGGAGACAAAGAAGAGACTAAGGCTGAGAGGAAGGCACCCTCATGATTTGACAACAGGTGATAAGGAGGAAAGGCCAGAGTTGTGTTTGCAGATGGAGATGCCCGGGCTCTGGCTCTAGCCTCACAATTTTCTGGCCATGTAACCTTAGGCGAGTTTCTCCCCCTCCTTGAACCTCCATTTCCTCATCTGAGGCCCTGTACCTCACCTTGTGAAATGGCTGAACGAGATAAAACTTAGCTTCCTTGGTAATACCAACCATGCATCTCCAAAAGGCAAGACTGCATATGCAGAATTTCCTAGCTCAACTGCTCTGGGAAGCCTTCACTTGTGGAGGATCTTATCCATGAATGTTTTAGGTATCAAGACACCTTTCTGGTAGTGCTGGTGAGACCTCCCCCTACCCAAATATGTCTTACTCTGAACATGGCCTCACGGGAATGGCATAGAGATCAGGCAAAGTTGCCGTTGGAGCCCCAGTGGCACAGTGGATAAGAGCTTGGCTGCTAACCAGAAGGTTAGCAGTTCGGATCCATCAGCTGCTCATTGGAAACCCTATGGAGCAGTTCTACTCTGTCCCATAGGGTAACTATGAGTCAAAATTGACTCTATGGCAATGGGTTATTTTATTAGGTTTGGCCTGGCTTTTCTCTAGGGAAGGGCAGAGTAGGGTGGTGAACAGTGGCAAGAGTGAGCTTTGAGGCCATACACCACTGGTTTAAATCTAGGCTCTACCAATTACTACTTTGAGATCTTGTGAGATATGTGTAGCTCCTGCACCTTCCAGCACCTCAGTTTCCACATCTTGTTATGTTGACACAATCATAACCTTGCAGGGTTGCTGCAGATTAAATCAGATAAAGTAAGTACAGCTCCTGGCACACAGGGAACTTCCTCCCCATGACGGGAGCCAGTCCATGCCCCTTAGCCTGGCATGTAAGACCTTTCATAATTGGTCCTCTGATGATGTGCAGCTTCCTCTCTCTGCTCTGCAGAGCTGGGGCTGCAGCCACAGGAGGCTCTTGGCTGTTCCCCACCCAGGAAGCTCTGTCACACCTCTGTGCCTCTGCTTATGCTATCCCGTTGGTGTGGAATGCTTCTCCCTCAATCACAAGCAGGCTCAGCTAGACAGCACTTCTTCCCCCACAACCCTCTCTGAGGCCCTAGCTAAGTCAGGCTTCCCCTCTGGCGCTCCCAGCCCCTGGGCTTCCTTCTATTGTTGTCCTGCTCATACTGGGTGCTAATAGTTTGTGTTAACCTCCACCAGCCCATGAGCTCCTCAAGGGTGGAGACAGGCAACATGGCTCAGAGTGTGCTGAGGTAGGCCTGGCTAGCACATCCCCTCAGCCTACCAAGCCCCAACCACAAAGCGGAGTGGTAGGATGGCAGGGAATGGAGGGGCCTTAAGTCCCAGACACAGGGCTATCCTACCAGGTCTGCTTCATGATGCTCCCTGCCCATCCCAGGGAAAGACATGGCCACCTAGGACCAGCACTTCACTGCTTTCCCACACCCTGCCCACCAGGACCCCCGTACCTGCCTACTGCAAGGCCCCATCCTCTGCATCTGTGTCCTGGCTGTGCTCCTGGTAGGGAGGAGGCAACAAGAGACCATACATCACTCACTGAAAGCTCTGAGTCCTGCTCTGGGCCATCTGCCCAGAAGGACCCTGGGCCCGAAACATAGTGGGGATGAGGCACAGCCAAGGGAACTGACTATAGGGCCAGCCTAAACAAGGCTGGCTTGGGATCCTGAGAGCCCCACAGGAGAGATAAAGGACCACTTAAGGGAGTCCGGGCAGTTTTCTCTACACAGAAAGACCTTCTTGGATTGGAGCAGGCTGAAAGTCTTGTAGAGTGGGGAGCTTCCCATCTTTGGGGCGGCTATGCCTTCGTTAAGGCCTTACAGACACTACTATGCCCACAGAGGAAGATAAAGTACCAACCAGGTTCAAAGAAAGGGAGACAAGCTGGGTGTGAGAAAGACCTCTTGACTGTCATGACCATAAACCCATCTGTCCTCGTGCTGGAACCCAGCAGTGATGAAAAGGAAAAAGCCCAGACTCAGTGAAGAAGTCTGGGCTCAAATCCAGCTTCAGCCCTTATTAGCTCTATGAGGCTCTAATTCCTCTGTGCCTCAGTTTCCTTACAGAATGAAATGTTAGAAGAGAAATACTTTGCATGGCACAGGGCAGTTGTTAAGGTTAAATGAAGGATGAAAGTGGTGCTTCTGACTGGTAGTTAAAATAGGCAACTACTCCCTACTTATTCCTCCCTCTTCCCCACAGGACTAGAAGCCCTGGGAAAGAGGAAGAAGGGAGCTCACAGAGAGGCCGGCCTGCTCAGAGGCTCCCCCTCCACTAAGGCCCTCCTGCCACTAGGAGTACAAAGCCCAATCCCAGCCCCATCCAACCATGCCCGTGGCCAGGCTCTCACCAGCTCTTCCTCGCTGTGTGTCAGCAGCCCCTCCTCATCACCGTCATCTCGAGCCTGTGCTTCTCCCTGGGGCGTGCCTGCCTCAGAAGCTGTGTCCTCTTGGGGGGCTGGCGGCCGGCTATTACCACCACTACTGCCACTGCCACTGGCACTGGCACTGGCACTGTCACCTTTCTTCTTGCCATCTTGAGAAGGGGTGGGAGGAAATAAAATTCAGCCTCAGGCAACTGCCCAAGGCAGCACCTTAGAGGAAGGTAGGCCTCAGCATAGTGGATCCAGATGGGCCCAGGTCTGCAGACTTCTGAGGATTGGAGGCCCTCCAGCCCCTCTTCCCCCAGTGCACTGTCTCCCCCGCTCTGCCCTGTGCTCCTGGTCATTGAGCTAGGTGAGGACCCTTGGGGACTGACCTGGGTTGGCCTTTTGCTCCTCAGCAATCTGCTCCAGGCGGCCCAGCAAGGCATCAATGTTGGACTTGATCTGCGTCAACTCTGTCTTGATGGTCTGCAGCTCACTGCTCTTTACTGGGAATAGAGGAGGGACAGAGCTGTCGTGGGGGATGTGGGAATTTGACACTAACACAAGACCCCACACCTATTCTGTCAACTAGGAAGGCTGGCAGGCCAGCGGCAGGAACTGCCCTTGTCTACTATTCTTTTACTGGCCAGGGAAAAGCTGGAGCTGCCTGGGGCTTCCTCCTGTGACTCCCTGGAGGCCATCCCTACAGTGACCAGCCCACACTACTGAACCTGGATGTCTTTTTCTCCACACCTCTCAACTCTAAAGGAGACGAGGGATGAACAAAAATGCAGGTGTGGTGTACATATCTGTGTGCACCTGAGCAAGTGTGTGTGTGTCTTTGCTTGTGTTATATAGGGTGCTGTCTTTCAAAGTGTGCAAATGTGGGTCTTTTGCAATCAGACTTCCCAGATGCCTGTGTGGTGCACCCACTGACCACCGTATGTGTACAACAGAATGAAGGTGGAGTAGTGGGCCTGTCCTTGTTCTTACTAGAGAAAAGACAACCCCATCTCACAGCACTGACTCTGCATGCCCAACCCAAGACCCTCCTCCCCAAACGTCAGCCTTTTCCTCTTAGAAATGCATGAAAATACGCACTTGGTTGTGTTAGAGCTGAGAGCTGCAGAACTGTGAGAGATTTGTTCTCTTTATCTATTTTCCAATGTAAAAAAATGTGATTCTATTACTTTGCTAATGACAAAAATGAAAATTATCTAGGAAGAAGAGATAGTCACTCACACTTGATCTTGGCTGAGCTGGTGGTGATGGCAGTGGAGCGGGCAAAGAGCTTGACAGGTATGGTGGTTTTGACACGCCGGACCAAGGGGACCGTGACCCGGGGTCGCTTCACGGGGACCGCCCTGGGCACTGGCACTGGTGACAGGCGGCCCCGATAGTCGAAGAGCCTGTGAGGGCAAACGGGCCAGAGGCTGCAGTATGGCTCGTGGCCGCCAAGAGGTACTGTGGTTCTGGCCCAACCTGTGCATGGCTGGTGTGGGGGCTGGATGTCCAGCTCTGCACGCCTCTGCCTGCTCCCAACAAGCCCTGGGGTGACAAGGAAGGGCTTCTGGACCCCGATGGCTGCTGGAATCTTCACTAAATCCACCTCTCCTACCAGCCAGGACAGGTAACGGTAGGTGAGGTGGCAGATGGTAGTGGTTATGTCCCCATTCAACAGAGACGCAAACTGAAGACGAGCCCCCAAGAAGGAACTTTCCCTAGATCACTCTGACATGCAGGCCTGCTCTATTATATGACATTGTTTCTGCTCAGTCAACTGCCACCCCAACCTCTGGTCAGAGTTTGCACATCTCTCCAAAGTAGCATGAATCCCCAGCTAGGGACAGAAGGCGGGCGGGGGGGGCTATCCCCGAGCCTACCTGAGCCTCAGTTTTCCCAACTGCCTAATAAGGATGGCTACCCCAGATCCTGTGTCTCCCCCTTCACCGAGGCTACTGTGAGGGTACAGCATGAGAGAACTTGGTTAAAAAACACACTTTAGAAAGTGAGATAGGTAAAAGGTGAGGGTCTCAGACAGCCAGAGGTACTGAGACCTTCACCTCTGGGGCCCATGACCTCAGAGACATGAGGCTGGAGTCCTGGCTCCTCTCCTTATTCTGGGCCCTCTTGATCACCCCACCCTTCTGACTCCACTTCAGAGAAAGAGGCCAAAAGGCCCACGGGCATGCATCAAGCTTGTGCAGGCAAACCATAGGCCAGGGCTCCCGACTGTGTGCTGTCCCCAGTGTTGTCACCCAGGCATCTCCGGGGGGGCCTCTCTTCCTGCTAACTGAGGCAGAAACTCAGTTAGTCTGAGAAGAGTCTCTCCTACCACATCTGCTGCTACTACCTTTCCACAGGGAACAACAGCCTCAGGGAAGACCTTGGGGCCACTTTCCTGGTGACAGCCAGGAGACCTGCCCTCACTGGGCAATCTGACACCCATTCCATGACACTCCTTTGTCCAGGAAACCCCTTGCTTGGGGTGATGATGGCTGGAGACAGAGAGTCTCTGGGAAGGGATCCAGTCCTGAACCCTGCATTTCTGCCCCCAAGGGGAGGGGGCGGCTCTGGCCTTGGTCAGAATCACTGAACCACAGAATCCCAGAGCTGGAGGGGCCCTGAAAGATCACCTGGTGCAAGCCCATTTCACTGACCGGGAAGGGGATTTGCCCAAAATCACATAATCCATTCAGTGGCATAGCTGAGATTAGCAACTAGGTCTTCTGACTCCAAGGCTAGGGCACTTTCCACTATACCACACTGTCTCCTGAAACCATGCACAGGTGAGAAAACCAAGGCTCAGGGAGGTTCTGTTTGTCCTGGGCAGTCTGGTGTGGAGGAAGGGAAGCAGGGAGGAAGAGAGGTTCGGGCCAGTCCTTATCATGATTTCTACTTGACAATGTGGCTGGTGCTGTTTGCTCGAGTGAAAGCTCACAGCCTCAAGACTAGGGTCTGGACAGGCTTGGGGGTAAAGGGTGGACCACAGCCTACCAGGGATTAATTCAGACTCCAAATGGCTACTGGCCTAAATGGCTGCTGGCCTCCTGGTATAAATATTAAGGCCAAGAGGCTCAGACTAAGCTCTTGGGTTCCCTTCCCCTAGTCAGGACACCTCAGAGAGGTAAGGAAGCGGAAAAGCAGGAGTGCGAGGGTATGATCTCCCTGCAACCCATCCTGTGCCCTGTTCTGTATTCCAACTGGCTACGTTTACATGTCCCTTGGCTATACAGTCCCCACAAGTCTCACTCAAGGACTAGGAAGAGGAAGGGCAGTCAGAGAGTAGAGACACTGGTGTGGTGTGGTGGTGGAAGCTCTGGCCTGGGCACCAGCAGAACTGGATCCTAGTCCCAGCGCTGTCACTGATTTGCTGAGCAACCTTGGGCAAATGCCTGTTCACATCTGGGCTCCAGTTCCCATTTGGAGGACTGAGTGGGCTACACCAGCAATCTCTCAGGACCCTTCCAGCTTGGCTGTTTCATGCCTGGGCACGCCCCTCCCCTGCTCACCTGTCGTAGAAGTCGTCCCGGTAGTAATCATAGTCAAAGCTGTAGCCACTGGGGAAACAAAGGGGAGAGGGCCGGCGCTTAGGGATGGCCACTCAGCCCACTCTCCACAGGCCCTCATCTCTGAACTCCTCCCAACAAGTTCAAGGCTCAGCACACCGTCACCACCAGAATTCACTCCCTCTGTGGAAAGAGGGACCAATCCCACCCAGACAGACAGAACACCCCACCTGTATATGGCAGATGCTGCTCTCTTTAGCCCCTTGGGTCTGTTGGGCTTGGGCTCTCCAGCCATGTTGATGTCTGTGTGGAGGGACGACGTAGAGTCAGAATGCTAGCATGACAGCAGCACCCCTAAATACACATCACCCTCAGGCACATGCAGATGTCTAACAATGTACATGCTTAAAGGTACACATCAGCTTTACTCACACATTATACACTAATATACACTCATATAACAAAGCTCTTCATACATTTAGTCTTCAAACACTAGACTTGTACCAAGACATCATATGGATATGTCTATTTACATATTCACATATATTTAGATACACACATGCTCACAAGCAGATCACACATACACACCACGCACATCACACGTATACATGTTCTCATGTAGTCACATACACCAGGCACACAGGAATACATATACAGACATACCTTACACATCCATGTAACAAAGTCACATGTATAGGTAACATATCACTCCCAAGCACACTCAGACTTAGCTCCAATATCATACGCATAACTCCCCACACACAAATGAACGAATATACATTCATACAATGTTCTACCAAACATCTTTATGCCCAGAATGCTGCTTAGTACATGACAGGAACTCAGTAAATATTTGATAAATGAATATATACATACCTGCTTACACACTCAAATCTGACATACATACACACTATACATGTACACGTGAAGCTACGTGCCACATATTCTCCACGTGCTCACATTCTCATGAATACATTATTAGACATCCCTTCTCAAACGTACTTATATACACAAAAGTACGTACACATACACAGTGTACACACTCAAGGGCAGACCTCGAGAATGGTCATAGACATGTATCTAACACCAAGGCCAAGGATACCTGCTTTGTTCTTGTGCTCCTAGCTCCACCTACTGACTCTCAGAAAGGGTTCTAACCTAAGTCACCCGTAGCCCACTGTGGCTGTGCTAGTCCACTCTTTTTCCTTTCTCTGCATTTTAACTGGAACTGTAAGGCTCATCATTAAGAGGCACCAGGAGAGAAGGGGGAGCCCGGGTGGTGCAGTGGTTAAGAGCTCAGCTGCTAACCAAAATGTCAGCAATTCGAATCCACCAGCCACTCCTTGGAAACCCTATGGGGCAGTTCTACTCTGTCCTACAGGGTCACTATGAGTCAGAAATGACTCGATGTTAACAGGTTTGGTTTGGGTTTTTGGGAGAGAAGGGCAGGACAAAAGCGTTTTCCAGGGGCTTCTAAAATTCTCCCCTACAGGCATCAATTTTATAAGTATCTAATTTATAAGTTATAAAATCTCAGCAGTGGTACTGGTGGAGGGAAACGGAAAAGAGGACTAAGAGGGGAGCTTGTCCTGACGGTGACCCTAGGAGCAGGGTTGTGGAGAGAGACTTAACTTACCCAGTGTCTGCCCGGCCAGCACTCGCCCATTCTCTCCCAGCACAGCTGCCCGGGCATGGCGCTCATTGGCATACTGGACAAAGGCATAACCCTTGTGTACGGAGCAGCCGGCCACGCGGCCATACTTGGAGAAGATGGTTTCCACATCTGACTTCTTCACCACAGCTGTGTTGAGGTTTCCAATGAAGACCCGAGAGTTGATGGATTTGGGGTCATTCTTGTTGGTGACGTTGCTTGTCTGAATCTTCAAGGACATGGTGGCCACCTGTACAGAGAGAGTCACCGTGAGGCTGGGTCCTCAGGTTAGGCTCAAGGGCTGTCTGTGGCTCATATCCTGGTTTCTTCCCGTCTACACATAATCAATTCTTCTCTTCCTACACGTAACCCTACAGTACCTAGGCTCCCTGCTTTTGCTCACCTTGTTGTCTTGTCATATTACCAAGAAGGTGCCACTTACTGGCTACAGATCTCAGGCTTCATACTTTACATGTTCCCTCATTTGGTACTTACACGGTAAAAGAGCTACCATATCTTACAAGTGAGGAAACTCACCGTCAGAGAGGTCATAATGCTAATGAATGGCAGGGTGGGGATTTGAACCCTGGTCTGTTCAACTCCAATTCTTTTAAACTTGCTCCTCCTTTAACGCTCATCTCAAATGTCACCCCATTCAGGATCTAAAGATTTTGAAGATTTTCCATAGCTTCGTTTATTCTGCTCCATTAATCTAGAACCATGGCAGAGTTCACATAGCAACTGCAATTAGTGTTCGCTCCAGAACAATATCAGATTATGAAAACTGCTCACAGTCTGATCCAAACATGGACCTAACTATGACTGACTTTATTAAAACCATCCATTTTAAAAAAGTTTGCCAAGCCTCACAGTGAGCCAAGAATGGCATACAATATTGAATAACCTCAGGACCCCATGAAATGAGTATTATTATTATTCACACTTTACTGGAAACTGAGACTCTGACAAGTTCACTAACTTGTCAATAATGGGCATTCAAACTCAGTTCAGTTTGTCCCTAAAGCCCCTTTCTTTCAACTTTATATCTCTGCTTACCAGAGTAATTTAAATAGTATAGTAAGTCAACATATTTATCTGAGAATTATTTTTAATAAATTAACTTTTTAGAGTTAGTTTTTTATATTATACAAATTTTATTGTTTGGCTTCGAGATCATACTGTATCTATTCTTCGCTCTCTATGCCCTAACAATGTCGTTTACCTCAAAGGGCTGTACAAATCTCTCCTACTACCTTCCTTGGACAGGTTACACCTGGGCATAGGCTTCAGGGGAAGAGAAGGCTCATTCTGAGCAGGAAAGACCTGAAGTTAGCCTTGGCATTTATACTTCCTGACCCAGTCTTCTACTTATTGGCATGAGTTAGTGCAATTCCCTTTCTGGAACACTCCCACCTCAGTGAACCAACCCTAAAGCCATTTCAAGGTCATTGATGGATCAGTGATAGAATTCTTGCCTTCTATGCAAGAGCTCCAGGTTTGACTTCCAGCCAACATACCTCATGCACAGCCACCATTCGTCACTGGTGGACTGTGTGTTGCTATGATGCTAAACACGTTTCAGCAGAGCTTCTAGACTAAGAAAGGCCTGGTGATATACTTCTTAAAATCAGCCAATGAAAATCCTATGGAGCACAATGGTCCAGTCTGCAACCAATCATGGGGATGGCACAGGACCTGACCCCCTTTTATTCCATTGTGCATGGGGTGGCCATAAATTGGGGGCTGACTTTTGATGGCAGCTAAAAACAACAAAGCCATTTCAGATGCTACAAGCAGCATGTATGAAAACTCTAATCAGCCTAGGCTGACTGTAAACACCAGGTTATTAACCTAATATTTCTGGGCAGAGCGGAATTCTTTCAACCAGAGAAAAGTGAGCATAAGCTGGGGAATCTGTGTCTGTTGTTTTTCTCCGAAATCCTCTTAGCCTGGGAGATAGTACCTTCTGACCAGCAGGTGGCACTGTCTGCAAGGAAACCACAGGATAGATTTGAGAATGTGGTGAAGGAAACTGCTCCTAGAGCTGGGCTTGCAGTAAACTCAATACACTGGGGTCAGTTGCTGAGAGGGTGCCACCACTGCTACTGAGGGCAAAATGAGCTCCCTTGTTGTTGACAGGTGCCATTGACTTTGTTCTGACTCACAGCAACCCTATGTACAACAAAACAAAACACTGCCCAGTCCTGTGCCATCCTCACAGTCACTGTTATGCTTGAGCCCACTGCTGCAGCCACTGTGTCAATCCATCTCAGTAAGGGTCTTCCTCTTTTTTGCTGTCTCTCCACTTTACCAAGCATGATGTCCTTCTCCAGGGACTGGTCCATCCTGATAACATGTCCAAAGTATGTGAGTCAAAGTCTCACCATCCTCGCTTCCAAGGAGCACTCTGCTATACTTCTTCCAAGACAGACTTGTTCGTTCTTCTGGCAGTCCACAGTATATTCAATATTCTTTGCCAACACCATAATTCAAAGGCACCAATTCTTGGGTCTTCTTTATTCACTGCCGAGCTTTCACATGCATATGAGGCGAATGAAAGCACCATGGCTTGGGTCAGGCCTACCTTAGTCCTTAAAAGTGACATCCTTGCTTTTGAACACTTTATATAGGTCTTTTGCAGTGGATTTGCCCAATGCAATGTGTCGTTTGATTTCCTGACTGCTGCTTCCATGGACACTGATTGTGGATCCAAGTAAAATGAAATCCTTGACAACATCAATCTTTTCTCTATTTATCATCATGTTGCTTATTGGTCCAGTTGTAAGGATTTCTGTTTTATGTTGAGGTATAATCCATACTGAAGGCTGTATACACTCTTTGATCTTCATCAGTAAGTGCTTCAAGTCAAGGTTGTCTCATCTGCATATCACAGGTTGTTGAGTCTTCCTCCAATCCTGATGCCACATTTTTCTTCATACAGTCCAGCTTCTTGCATTACCTGATCAGCATACAGACTGAGGAAGTATGGCGAAAGGATACAACCCTGTTACACACTTTTCCTGACTTTAAACCACACAGAACTGACTCTTGGTCTATGTACAGGTTCCTAATGAGCACAAATAAGTGTTCTGGAATTCCCATTCTTCGCAATATTACCCATAATTTGTTACGAGCCACACAATCAAATACCTTTGCATAGAACCACCTGACATCAGCAATAATATCCCCCATTCCATGTCCTCTCCTGAATCCGGCTTGAATTTCTGGCAGTTCCCTGTTGATATACTGCTGCGACTGCTTTCGAATGATCTTCAACAAAATTTTGCTTGTGTGTGATATTAATGATATTGTTCCACAATTTCTGCATTCTGTTGGATCACCTTTCTTGAGAATAGGCATAAACATGGATCTCTTTCAGTTGGTTGGCCAGGCAGCTGTCTTTCAAATTTATTGGCATAGACGAGCGAGTACTTCTAGTGCTGCACCTGTTTGTTGAAACCTCTCAATGGGTAGTCTGTCAATTCCTGAAGCCTTATTTTTCACGTCTTTAGTGCAGCTTGGACTTTTTCCTTCAGTGCCATCGGTTCTTAATCACACACTACCTCCTGAAATTCTTTTTGGTACAGTGTATTCCTTCCATCCACTTGTGAATCCTTCAATATTGCAACCCCAGGCTTGAATTTTTTCTTCAGTTCTTTCAGCTTGAGAAATGCCGAACCTGTTCTTCACTTTTGGTTTTCTAACTCCAGGTCTTTGCATATTTCATTATAATACTTTGTCTTCTCAAGCTGCCCTTTGAAATCCACTGTTCAGTTCTTTTACTTCATCATTTCTTCCATTTGCTTTAGCTGCTCTACGTTCAAGAGCAAGTTTCAAAGTCTTTTCTGACATCCATTTTGGTCTTTTCTTTCTTGTCTTTTTAATGGCCTTTTAGACTTCTTCATGTACGGTGTTTTTGATGTCATTCCACAACTCGTCTGGTCTTCGGTCATCAGTGCGCAATGCATCAAATCTATTCCTGAGATGGTCTCCAAATTCAGGTGAGATATACTCAAGGTCGTACTTTGGCTCTCACGGACTTGTTTTAATTTTCTTTAGCTTCAACTTGAACTTGCATATGACCAACTGATGGTCTGTTCCAGTCAGCCCCTGGTCTTCTGACTGAAGGTATTGAGCTTTTCCATCGTCTCTTTCCACAGATTAGCTGATTTGATTCTTATGTATTCCATCCGGCGAGATCCACGTGTAGAGTTGTCATTTACATCGTTGAAAAAAGGTTATTTGCAATGAATAAGTTGGGAAGTATGTGTGTATGTGTGTGTGCGCGCGCGCCTGAGCATTCACGCACGCGCCCTTGATGAGTGTCCACCTGGAGCACTTTCCAAGTACCTGTCCCTCAAATACTGTATAAGACCACTATTGTAAGAACTCAAGAAAAGGTTTAAACACAGAAAACATTCTTTGATGGCTATGAGGGTGGGGAGGGAGGGAGAAGATTATTCACTAACTAGATAGTAGACAAGAATTATCTTAGGTGAAGGGAAGATAGCACACACTACAGAGGAAGTCAGCACAACTGGACTAAACCAAAGCTAAGAAGTTTCCTGAATATAACAAACACTGCGAGTGACAGAGTAGCAGGGGCGGGGGTCTGGGGACCATGCTTTCAGGGGACATTTAAGTCAACTGGCATAACAAAGTTTATTAAGAAAATGTTCTACATCCGACTTTGGTGAGTGGCGTCTGGGGTCTTAAAAGCTAGCAAGTGGGCGTCTAAGATGCATCAATTGGTCCCAACCCACCTGGAGTAAAGGAGAATGAAGAACACCAAAGTCACAAGGAAAGTATTAGTCCAAGAGACAGAAAGGGCCACATAAACCAGAGACTCCATCAGCCTGAGACCAGAAGAACTAGATGGTGTCCAGCTACCACCAATGACTGCCCTGACAGGGAACACAACAGAGTCCCTGATGGAGCAGGAGAAAAGTGGGGTGCAGAACTCAAATTCTAGTAAAAAGACCAGACTTAATGGTCTGACTGAGACTGGAGGAACCCTGGAAAGCATGGCCCGCAGACTCTCTGTCAACCCAGAACTAAAACAATTCCCGAGGCCAACTCTTCAGACAAAGACTAGACTGGACTATGGGACATAAAATGATATTTGTGAAGAGTGTGCTTCTTAGCTCAAGTAGATACATGAGACCAAATGGGCAGCTTCTGTTCGGAGGTAAGATGAGAAGGCAGAGAGGGTCAAGAACAGGTTGAATGGACGCGGGAAATCAGGGGTGGAAAGGAGGAGTGTGCTGTCACAGTATAGGGAGAGCAATTAGGGTCACGTAACAATGTATGTATAAATTTTTGTATGAGAGACTAGCTTGAATTGTAAACTTTCACTTAAAGTACAACAATTAAAAAAAAAAAGAAAAAAAAGCCAAGTACCCATCCTGAATTCCCATCTAAACAGTCCCAATCTGCTTTCAAGGCCTGCACGCTCCTCTGGAGTCAGGCTGTGTTGGAGGTGTGTACTCCCTAGACCCAAGGGAGTAGTTATTTGTGGGGTTGTGGAAAGAGCTTGGACAAACAGCTTGAGTGTCTACATGTATGTCCACAAGGCCCCTTGAAGTGAAGGGTGGAGTTAGGGGTGGGAAATGAAAGAAGGCAGGCCCAGACCAGTTCTCCCTGAACTGCCAGGTTCAGGTAGAGGATACTCAAGAGTCCAAGAATTTGAAATTCAAACACGGTCTTCCAGGTAATGAACACAGTCACCAATTTGTTAGCTTCACGTATAACTTGCAAATATTTAGACACTGTATGTGGGTCTCCACTTGTACTCTTGACCTGCCCTGCAAATGTTAGAGGCAGGCCTGACAAAGCCTGGCACATAGGAAGTGCTCAATAAATGTTAGTTAGGGAGGAAGTGGTAAGGATAATGTCCCAGGAGGTAGTGAGAAGAGCTAGCTGTGGCCCTGCCTTAAGCGGTGGGGCCCACTGGGGACAGGGGTCCCAGGTACCACCTTTTCTAGTCTCTGGCCTAAACATCCACCACTGCAGACCAACCATCCCCAGCTCAGTGCCCCCACCCAATTCTTTCTTGGCTCTTCAAGGTCTCCCCCTTGCTTAGAGTGGGAGCCCTAGAAAATACTGACATCCTGTGGAGCAGAAGCTGCTTGACTTGATAAGTGATTTTCTTCCCTGGACCAAGCTCTGCCTCACAGACTATCTGTGTAATTAAGAGCAAGGTATCTGCAGCCCCCAGAAGCCTCATGCTTAGCAGAGTTGAGAAGAGGCGGGTAGAGGGATTGTTCTTAATGGGGAGGAGAAAGAACCAGACTTGTTCCCAGAGACTTCTGCAATGTTAGACTAGTAGGGACCTTAATGAGCATGGAGCTTATTTATATGCCCTCACTCTGAGGAACAGAGGGAAGGGACTTGAACAGGATGCCAGTCAGTGAGTAACAGAGCCAAGATGACCCATGGGTCCTCTGACTCTAAGTCTAGGGCTCTCACATTCCATTTTTCTTTTTGGGTTGGTGAGAGACCCCAGGACAGCAAGGAGCTGGAAGGGGGCAGTCTAGATATGCTATGTTTAAGAAAACTGGAGGCTGGCTCCCAAGTAAGTGGCTTCACCTTTACCTGCTGGAGAAACAACTGCTGCATAAAAGCTAGGCCCTTAAGCTAATTAAAACCCACAAGGAATACAGATGCAAATTATGGTGTTGGCGAAGAATACTGAATATACCACGGACTGCCAGAAGAAAGAACAAATCTGTCTTGGAAGAAGTATAGCCAGAAGGTTCCTTAAAAGGGAGGATGGTGAGACTTCATCTTACATAGTTTGTACATGTTACCAGGAGGGACCAGTCCCTGGAGAAGGACATCATGCTTGGTAAACAGAGGGTCAGCAAAAAAGAGGAAGACCCTCAGTGAGATGGACTGACCCAGGGGCTGCAACACTGGGCTCAAACATAGCCAACGACTGTGAGGACGGTGTAGGACTGGGCAGTGTTTCGTTCTGTTGTACACAGGGTTGCCCTGAGTCAGAACCGACTCAATGGCACCTGACAAAAACAACAGGGACACAGGCTTTGAAATGCAATTTACAGCTCAAATGGATGGCCTCGCTTCTCCAGGCTAATAAGAGCAGAGGAAATTTGGCAAAAATAAATCGTTTTTCCCAACTGAAACATTTCAGATAGAAAACTACATTTTGGAATACAGGAACCAAGCCTGAACATGTGGAAAAATGTAAAGGTAGAAAAGCTCCAAAAGGCATCTCTACCCCTGAACTTTGGAAAAATGAGACCCCTAGAGGACCTATAATACAAGCGTCAACAATGTTCCAGAGACTTTACATACCTCAACTTATTAATCCTTACAATAGCCTGGCAGGGAGGTATTTTAGATGGCTCAGAGAGGCAAAGTAACTGGTTAACAGACCAAAGCCAGAACTGGAACCTAGGTCTGTTTGACTCAGAAAACCTATGTATAGCGTTGGGTACTGATTCCCACGGTGGAAGTATGTTACCAAGTCAGTCACATCTCCTTGGTCCTTGTCCCCTCCCCTTTCCTACTACAATACCTCAAGTTTGCACAGGATTTCAGTGAACAAAGTCAGTTAATATCCTTTATCCTGACATTGCTAGTTCCATCTTAGAGATAAAGAAGCTGAGGATCAGCAAAGTTAAGTAACTTACTTAAGGTCACCCAGCTTGTGAGGCTTGAGTAGCTAGGGCGCTGAATTTAGGCTTCTTGTTCTCCTGTGAGACCTGCTTACACTCTAAATGTCACTGTCTCAATAACTGTCCTAAAAGCCTCTGGCTTTATTATACCACCCCCTGGGTCCTCCCATTCCTGCCAAGCAGATCAAGTCTAGTCTGCAGCCTGACCGTTGAGGCACTCGACCATCAGAACACTCACTCCCTCAACTCTGTAAATTCTCCCCAGACCCTGACCTTTCCTCTTGAAATTCTCATTTCAAAGGAGGAGCTGCTACTGCTCTTGATCCTGTTGTCCCCAGTGCTGTTTAGAGCCTCTGTCTGGGCCAGTTCTGCTGGATACCTCCTGGCCTTATTCTCCAGCATGGGGACAAGGGTCAAGCCAGCCGTGGTCAGCCCTCTGCCCTTAGATAACCCTGGGGACGTCTGGGTGGTTTTGACAGAAAATAGCTATCAGCGACAGGGAGGTTATTTCTGGAGAAACCAGGCAGTTAGACTGATTAGTGCCCAGGGCCTCCTTGGTCCAGAGGCTCCTGGTTACCAGGTGGCCAGGGATGACAGAACATCTATTAATCTCATTAAACTTGCCAGGCCCAAGCTCATTAGCACTGCACAAATGATCATTACTGGCCAGACAGAACTAATTTCCCAAGAAGTGCTCCTTGACCATTCCACTCCCATGAGAAACACCACCTCCCAGGAACTGAGGGTTCCCGGGGTGAGTGCAAGTGTAAGGGCTGCAGGCTATACGGGTCCAGGAGGCTTGGTCCTGGCTCTGCTACTCTTAGTCTTGCAACGTTTAACAAGTCATGTAACTTCTCTGAGCTTCATCATGAAAACATCATCTTTTCCCTGATGACCTTCAGATCTGATGTAAGAATCAAACAGGCTAATAAATGTATAAATGCCTTGTCACATCTATACACAGTATAAAAGGGTATGGGACTATACTTATTTCTGTTATCCAATTCTCATCCCTTTACTCATTAAACAAACATTTGAGTATTCTACTCTGTGCTGGCTAGCACCGCAGAGATGCTGGGAAGCAGAGACACTGTTTTTGTGGGCCTTGTCTTCTACTTGCTTCCCAAGCAGCTCTCTCTCTAGGAACTGTTTCTTCACTGTTCCTAATAACAAAGGAAAAATGCACATGGAACAGCAGAAACCGCACAGGCTCTGGTGTCTGCCAGGACTAAGTTCCAATCCCAGCCCTGTGACTTCAACATGTCCTTTAACCTTGCTGGGCCCCAGATTCCTCAACTACAAAATGGGAATTATACCAACCTCCCAGGACTAGGGTAAGGGTTGGAGATAATGTGTGTAAAGTGCCCGGTATAATGGCTGGCACCAGAGGTACTTGGATAAGAAACTGAATAACACAAATGCTCTATGAAAACAGATGAGTCTAGCCTGGCACACCAAGTCCTCCACATTTTCAGGCCTAACGGTTTTCACTATGCCATCTCCCAATGCTCCATACTTCATCCTGAGAATAAGGGAGTGGAGGATCTATGTATGCTTCATCCCTGCCCTAGTATCTGAAACCAAATCTGAGACTTCATAAAGGTGCCCTCTCCCATGCCTGCCCAACCACTACTGTATGGGGCTGGGGGAGGAAAGAACATTGGCCAGGGGAGGTTCAACGCCTTGCTGAATCACTCACTCTTCAGCTGTACCATAAGGTCTCTAGTCCTAGATAATAACACTGGTATCAGTATCTGGTACAACGTGAAGGGAGACCCCAAAGCAGAAAAAGGAGACAGGGCTAGGGCCTCAGGCATCTCTCCCTACAGTGTAGTCTGGGTATGTACCCCAACTCTACCCTGGCCTGTGGCCTTAGGTGAAGGCTAGCATTTGTGACAAGCACTCCTTCAAAGCTACGGGCGGAGAGGCAATAAGGGGTGGGGCGGTGACAACCTTGGGTCTACAATCCCTAATACTGAGTTAGAATTAAAATTAAAAACCAAACCCATTGTTGTAGATTCCAACTCACGGGGACCTTATAAGACAGAGTAGGACTGCCCCATACAGCCCCAAGGCTGTAATTTTTATGGAAGCAGATTGCCACATCTTTCTCCCGCACAGTAACTAATGGGTTCAAACTGCAGACCTTTCTGTTAGCAGCTGAGCACTTAACCACTGTGCCACTAGGACTCCTGAGTTAGAAATACCTATTGCTGTCAAGTCAATTTTGACGCATAGCGAGCCTACAGGACAGAACTGAACTGCCCCATAGGGTTTCCAAGGCTGTAATCTTTAACAGAAGCAGACTGCCACATCTTTCTCCGGCCAAGCAGCTTCTGGGTTCAAACAGCCTACCTTTGTTGAGCTGCTTTAACCACTTCACCACCAGGGCTCCTGTGAGTTAGAATTAGGGACCTACAAATGTTGTCAACTTTTTTTTTTTTTTTTTTGCCAAAGAAGTCATCCAAACATCTACCTACCTATCCAATCATTATTATAGACATCCAAATACTCACTGAGCTAACTATGGGCCAGGTGTTAATTAACAAATGAATTGCAAAAAAAACCACAAATGAATTGCTCATTCATCCAGCAATGGTCTGGTACCTGATCTCAAGGAACTCCCAGTCCAGCAAGGGACATACGCCATTGGTCAAGAAAACATACTGCTCTGGACTGGAGTCCACTACCCCAGAGCAGCCCAAGCAAAGCAGTCTGGGAGGTCAGAGAAGGGGCAGGAGCATCACAGAAGGCTCTACAAAAAGGAAAAGTGCTTAAGATGAAGTCCCTTGAATGGGTGGTGACATGGAGAGAGGTTATGCCTGGCAGGGGAATCTATAGGAACAGTGTACAAAATGTGTCCCCTTCTGCTCCCTGCTCCCCCTACTCTTCCCTTCCTTCTACAAGTATATTTTCAGTAAAGCTGGAAATAAAAGTTTGAAATAGGAAAAGTTTTTCAGTGCTGTCTCTTGTTCCTTTGATAAAACCAAACCCATTACTGTCAAGTCAATTCCGACTCATAGTGACCCCACAGGACAGAGCAGAACTGCTCCATAGGGTTTCCAAGGAGCAGCTGGTGGATGTGAACTGCTGACCTTTTGGTTAGCAGCCAAGCTCTTAACTACTGTGCCACCAGGGCTCCGTTCCCTTGATACATACATACTTTATTCTTGTCTTGAGGGAGAACAAAAAGGCAACACACAATTTAATATGCACAAACTTTATACCAGGCACTGTGTTGGAAGCTTTACAGGCATACTCTTTCATAATCATGATCACAACTTAATAAGTAGTATCATCCTTCACTCTACAGATGACGAAATTGAGGCTCAGAGACAGCTTAAATAATTTGTCCACAGTCATATTAAATAGCATGATTAAGATTAAAAGAACCTCAGCTTTTCTAATTCTAAAGCTGGTACTCTTCCTACTATACTAGATTGCCCCCCACTAACCCCCGACCCTACAGAAGGCTAGTCCTGACTTTGCTGCTGATATGCTAGCATGACTTTAGGTGTAAAACAAGGTTTTCGACCATGTGATCACAGAGGGCCCTTCCAGGCCTACAAGCTTGAGTGTGACAATCATTACTAACACTTACTAATAAGCACTTACTACACGCCAGGAATTGCACTAAGCCTTCTGCTTATATCTTCTGTGAGGTAAGTGATGAATTTATTGCACCCATTTCACAGACAAGTAAACTCAGGCTTTGAGCTCAGACCCACCCAAGCCAGGAAATGGCAGAGCTGGGACTGGTCTGTGTAAGACCAGAGCTAGTGCCCTTAAGTCTGGTCCATAATGGCCTCAGCTGGGGGCATGGCCCTGTATCTGTCTGAAAGCCAACCTCTTCTTCTGTCTTCCTAGCCCTTTCTGATCCTTCAGGCACAAACCCATGGGTCCTTGCTGAGGGTGCACTTTCAAGTCCAAGAGCCAGTCAGCACTTGCTGTGAGCCTGAGGGGTGGCCCCCTCCTCTTCCCATGCTTTAAGGGGCTGGCTCCTCACAGTGATAATGTGGCAAGACTAGTCATTGCTTGCTGTTGGTTGATTATAGCTATTCTTTTCTGTAAATGAAGTTTACAAGTCTTCAAAGGGTTTGTCAGCAGTGACTTATGAGCCTCTTTCCCGCAAGGAAGTTGGGTAGTGACAAATGCCCCTCTTGTTCCACCATCCATTACAAGTCGGAAGGTGCCACGTTCCAATTACTGGCGAGCCTGATGGAGCTCATGGAAAACCCTGCTCCAGGCTGCAGACATTACTCAAGCCTGGGAGGGCTGCCAGCAGAGCTGCCCCAGGCCCAGGCCCCACGAGGTAGGAATGGAGTTAAGAGCGTGTTTCTGACTTTCTGAGCCAGCCCCTTCCACCCCTTCTGGTGTTATCTCTGGTAGCTTATCCTAGACACATCTCACAGATGAGTAAAAACATGGGCACCATGTGGACTGTTTCAAAGTACCCAGGATCAAGACTACCCTAACACAAACAGACACGAGGAAATAAGGTCATGCTGCCAGGTGTGGGTGGAGAATACAATGCTCAGGAGGGAAGAAAGAGGATAAAGTACTAAGAAAGCAGAGACTGAAAGGACTCTAAGAGATCTAGTGCAATCAATCTCCTCAGTACCAAATACCCATCATATGCCAGGCCCAGTCTAGACGCTGGAGAGCCAAAGATGAATAAAACATAGTCCCTGCCATTGAGGGTAGATACGATAGTAAGTTACAGTGAAAGGGACTTGCCCAAGGTCACAAAGTAAGTTAGGGTCAGTGATGGAATGAGAACCTAGGTCTCCAGACTTCTAGTGAAATAGAAAAAGCAGAGAGACAAGGGAGCACCACTGTGAGGCAGGCTTTTTACACACAACGTGGCATAGCAGTTAAAAGCGTCAACTCTAATTCAAATTCTACCTACACACTTACTAGATGTTTGACCTCTGGCAAGCCACTTAACCATCCAAGTCTCAGAAAAATGGGGAAAATAACAAAACCTACTTCAGAGTTGTTGTGAGGGTTAAATAATACAAATAAAGTGCACAGTGGCAGGCACACATTAAGTACCCCAAAATATTATTTATCATCATCATATAATCCCCAAAACAACCCTATGAGAAAAACTATCCTTTTCCCTCCTCTTAAGGAAGAAAGAGCTTGTAGGCAGGCCAAGGATGAGTTCAAGGATTTGCCACTGAACCCTTCTGGAGTGATCTATCTCGGTTATCTGTTTGAGGCCATGCTATATCCTGCAAGGGAAGGTAATCTAGGTTTACTGGAGACTGGAAGAACCTACCTGGGACCTGGGGATCCGATCAAGAAAAAAACAAACTTGTGTTGCCGCTGAGTCGATTCCAAGTAGAACTGTCCCATAGAGCTTCCAAGGCTGAAATCTTTACAAAAGCAGACTGCCACATCTTTCTCCTGTGGAGCAGCTGGCGGGTTCGAACTACTGACCTTTCAGTTAGAGGTCAAGTCCTCAACCACTGTGCCACCAGGGGCTCCTTGGGGACCTGACAGAGGGTATATTCCCCAAGAAGCTGGTATCCCTACACCTTCTCTCTCCCTACACTAGAGGACAAGGAAACCCCACCCTAGACGACAAGGAAACCAGTCAGGAAGGGAAAAGGTACCTTGTCACTTAATTTTGGTATTTCTAATTTCAGTCTTGTATCATGGTTGCTTATACACCAGTCTTTTCTCTCCATCTAGGGAGCCCCTTGAGAGCAGGATGGACATCAAGTTCATTCCTGAATGCCTCTATATCCACGAGTATGACCGCCCAGGGCAGATCTGTAGCTCTCAACCAATATACACTGGAATAATGGTGTACCTTGACTCTTCCAGTGCATGGCCAAATTTTCAGCAGTGTACAAAACCTCCTTTTGCTATAACTGAGCTTACATGGTGCTACCCTTTAGCACAACCCTGAGTGGAGTGGGTCATATGGCATGGTGTAGAGAGAGTACTACTTATTGAATAGAGGCCTGCCATCAAGCAGGAACCACAGCCTGAATGCTGACTCACATGTGAGGCTATGTAATGTGGTCAAGAGTAACCTCTAAAGCCAAGATACTTACATTCTACCACTGAACTAGCTGTGTGACATGACCTTTGGGAAGTGTCTTAAGTTCTTTATGCTTCAGTTATCTCACCTGTAAAATGAGGATAACAATACATATCTCTGTGGTTGCAAGAGGATTAAATAGTTTAATTCATGTAAGCATTTAGAACAGTGCCTGACACATTAGAGAGCAAGCAGTTAGCTGCTGCTGCTGCTATTATTATTGCTTTTGTTGTTGTTGGAACCTGCAAGAGCTTTTCCTTGTGAGTATGAAAGGAACGGTGGTCCGTTCTACTATAACATTAACGTAGACTTGAATTGTAATCCAGGAAAGAATACCATTAAATGGGTGCAATAAAGTCTCAAGTGTGTCGCCAAAATTCTAGTATTTGGAAATGTGCCTTGAACGTAAAAGGAATCACAGGAGTAGGCACTCATTAAGTGTTGAATAAATAAATAAATAAGCATCTGGAGTACAACAGCCCCCAGAGCCCAAAGAGAATCCAATTTGAGAAGGTAAGGCAGGAAAAGGCCCTAAGCACAGGTTCCCAGAAAGACGTTCCTGTACCCTAAAGACCCAGAAGGCAGCCTAGGTTCCCCTCTGGGGAACTGGGTCCCAGGGGCTGATACTGCAAGAAACCCCTGCTTGCTCACTGTTGTGTATCTCTGATGGAATCTCCACATTCTATGGTTGCTATATTCTGAATGAAGCTGCAAAAGGCTATTCCATGGCAGTGCATGCAAGCCCATTTCCCAGCCTGTATGAAAGGAAGTAAGGGACTCTCTGAGACCACAGAAAGGGAGGCCTAACCTTCTCTATGACAGACCTAGCCCTAAGTTAAAACAATCATAGGGGCTTCTTTCTTTTGCTATAGATTATGCTTGGATTTCTGCTTTCCTGTGGAGCCTTGGGTTCTGAGTCCCACCTTTACTAGCTATGTGACCTTGGGAAGGCACTTGATTTTTCCGAGGCTCAAGGTTTCCCATCTGCGAAATGGGGATAAAAATCCCTGCTCTGCCCATTTGCAGCACAGGTTGTTGTGAAGGCCAAAGGAGTTAAGATATGGAAGTGTGCTCTATTACTTGTGATGTGCTACATAAATGTATCAGGAATATTCCCCAGGACAGACAGCAGCTACAGGTATTCTCAGACAGGCACCTGGGCAGGAAGCCAGTCAGTGGAAGCAGGGGGTAGATAGTGCACAACTTGGCACTGCAACCAAGCACTGTGCTCCTCAAGTGTAAGGGCAATTGATTAAAATCCTTTCATGTGGAATCAGTATTTCCCTCATTAAAACAATCCTTCTCCTTGAAAACACTGAATGCCACCCTTCACAGCCCCACAGACTTGATTCTGCAGACAGTGTATTCACTGGAGTATTTGTTTTTATTTTCCACATTCAGGTAGGGGAATGGGGGGTGCGCTGACCTCTCTCCAGGGTGCTGATCCAAACATAATGTGGGGCTGTGCATTGGCATCATCCCACAGTGTCACATATTTGGCTCACAGGGGACAACTGAGAATGATACCACAGTCACAGCCACTCTGCCTTGTCCCTCTGGTAACAACATTAATTCCACAAATATTACTAAGGATCTGCCTCTTGAGCGACTGAGCAAATATGTCCTTGCCACCTTCCTTTTAAGACCCTTCAGAGCTTCCTACCACCAAGAATCAAGTCCAAACCCTTTAGTGTGGTTTACAAGCCTCTTCATGAGTTAAGGTTACCAAATCTTACAATCCTCCAAGTAGCTAGTAAATCACACTCATTTTACAGTCAGCTGCCCAAGGTCACACAGTGCGCAAGTCATCATGAACCAGGTTCTTCCTGAAGGGCTGGGCATCACACTCCAAAGTACAGACTCGAGTTCAAGACTACTTTTTCCTTGATTAGTCTATGGGGGGCAGGTATGAAGAAGGAACTCTGTATGGCTCAAGCTGTACCTTTCCTTTCAGGGAGCAGCCTGCACACTGTCCCTTGAGGTTGCCAATCTGACCCCTCTCCCTCCCACAGCTGCAGCTTCGTTAATAAATTGGGCTTAATGATCAAAATGCCCACTGCATGTAATATAGTACACATTCACATACTTGAGTTCAAAAGGCCCTACACTGCCATGAGGGTCAAATAAAAGCCAACCACTACAACTTAGCAAAAAATCAGTCAACCCCCGAGACAAGAGCATAACATACCCAACGCCTAATGGGTTTTTAAACTAATCATTTCAACTGATCATGACAGAAACAGCTGTGGTATCTATGGTCTTTTTCCTCTGTCATCATCTTAGAATTAACTAACCCCTTCTGGTCCCTTCCCCTCAAAAAAAGAGAAACTACATTAAACAATCTTCTACACTTCAACAATTGGTTAAAAAAAAAAGGTTTCCCCAAAACTGTAATAGGTGTCTCAGCTGCAGCAGAAAGAGAATGGGCTCTGGACAGAGCCAGACCAGGGTTTAAACCCACTTTCTTACTAGCCATGTGACCTTGGAGAAGTCATTAAACTTCCTGAGCCAATGTTCTCTATTAGGCATATTTTCCCCTTCCCTCCATACTGACTGAGTCATTCACCAAGCCATGCTGATTTGGCCACTTAAGTATTTTTAGAATGTAGCTCCATTCTTATCAGTCTTCAAATTCATCCTCCACAAAGTTACTGGAGTAATACGACCATATCAGTCCCTTGCTTAAAACTGAAATTAAGATCAGAAGTTTTGCTTTACTACCTTAAAATCCTTCTTAAACAACAATTTGGACATGAATTTGTACTTTTTAGAGTGTTTACTATTTGAAATTACCATAAGAAATCACCTAAGCCCCTACCCCTCTATAGGACATATCTACTGTTAATATCTTGGTATGTTTTCTTCCAGTGTTTTTTCTTGTTCATTATATTTGGATTACATAGTTGAATTCATAGTATACAAATTCTGTAGACTAATTTTTTTTCAATTAACATTGTAATACATTTGTTATAATATTATAAAATATCTGTCCATATTATTGTTACATATTTTCAATAAACACTTTTTTATAACTACCATTTTAAGTAGCTCATAGTTTTCCCAAGTGGATTTATCATACTTTAGACTGGTGGTCATTTAGGGTTTTTTCCAATTTCTCACTATTATCAATACTGTAATAGCATTTGAGGGAAAGTTTATTCTACATATTGGATTATTTCCTTAGGACAGATTTCCAGAAGTGGAATTACTGTGTCAAAATTATGAACATTTTCTGCCTCTTGAGACACACTGCCTAACTGCTTTCCAAAAGAGCTACCACCAGTGAACGCACCACTTTCATCACAACCTCACCAGGATTGTGGGATGAAAGACGACTAACACATGAGACCAAAAAGGGGCTACATAAGACAGGATGCTCTGATCACATTATGTGTGCATAAGTGGGGGTAACTTAATAGGAGAAAAACAAAACCTTATTGTTGTTTTTATGGACAGGTGAAAATGAACAGCTTCTGTGTTTCTTTACTAGTTCTTGAGTCTACAGAGTTTTGAATGCCACAAAGAAGTTATTGTAGGTCCTAAGCAGAGAAATAACATACTGAAAAAATTGTTACTTATTTATCAAAAAATCATTCACTGAGCACCTAATACTGCCAGACAGTGTGAACACAAATACAGAGGTGAATAAAGTACAATCTCTGCCAACACCTGTATTTCATCTTGATAAGGGCTATGACAGGAGCAATTAGTAATTCAGAGGTATGTCACTTACCTAAGCTTTGAAGGGAGAGGAGAGAGTCACAGAAGCAGGGTCATCAAGTTTTGATCTTGTCCTGAGGGACAAGTTGGAGTTAGCCCACACACAGTGAGTGGAAAAACACCAGGGAAAGAGGAAATGCCATGAGCAAAGTTACGAAAATTTGAGTTTCCATATTTAGGGAATAATAATATGTATTGTAGTTTGGCTGGAGTGTAGGCTATAAGAATGGATGTTGCAGGAGATGATAACAGAGACAGCAAAGCAGAGGCCAGATCAGAAAGGGTCTTGTGGGCTGCTGAAGAGCCTAGACTTCGTGGGAGCCATCACTCATTCCTATGTCACATGCAGGACAGTAAGACGTCCCTCCTAAGTCCTTATAGCTCGAGAGTCTGAACCACACAACTCAAACCCTGATCAGAGCATCCATCTTGTGTTGACTCCTTTTTGTCTTACGTGTTAATCTCTCACCAGGCAGGATAGAGAGAATGTTGGTAGCTTTTTGGACATTTTCCACATCACCTAGCACGTTGCCAGGCAAGTGGCAGGAGCTCCAATAACCCTCAAGGACCGATTAATTGGAGGTACCTTCTGCAATAATGCATATATTCACAAAGCCTTTGCTGCCCTGGCATAGCCCTGCCAATCTCAGCAGATGCTCAGTCACTACCTCTCTTGGCAGATATCTTGCCTCAGAAAGCTACCCCTCCTCCTGCTCCTTCTGCCAAATAAAAAAATATGCCTGAGTACAAGAAGCTATAAAGTATGTGATAACTGAGGAGCACATCGGGTGGCCAGGAGGGAGGCCAGGGTGGGAAGGACAGGGAGTGTGGGCATAAATCCTTCCCCATAGTACATTCCTCAAGCCAAGACCTCCTCAGCCCTACCAGCAGTTTAGGAACACCAATCCACCTACCTTGTAAAAATAAAATAGGTTTTTCCAGTTGAGCATGCTAAAAATCTCCTGAGTAGCTGCTGACCTTCTCCAAGGTATTACTACTTTCTACATTAATAGCAGCTGCTTTAATGATGACAAGGATATTAACAAGATGATTTCAACAATTATATTAAATCTAATAGCAAGGCATTCTTGCCCTGCTAGCTGTAGTATAAGCCATAGGCAGTGGGACTCTGATGTGGTACTGGCTAAGATACACCTGAGGAGACTGAATTAAAATGATCTGTTTCCGTGTCAGTCTCTCCTCCTAGACTGTGAATTCCTGGACAGCAGGAACCACAATCTAATTCATCTTGGCATCCCCACTGCTTTCCAGATAGGCCTGGCCCACAGTGGGTGGCTCAGGGAGTATCTTGCTGAACTGAACTCTGCTGAGCCACATACCACTGCCCGCCCCCCTCCCCCAGCCATCCTTTTTAAGAAACAAAGAAGCAGGCTGCACAGATGCCAAAGCCAGGAGAGACTGGGGACTGATAGGAAGGAGGCATCTTTGCAGGGGCTCAATCCACCCTAGCTTTGAGAAAGAGTTTTATAATAATCATTACAATTTATTAATTATGTGCTGGGTATACTGCTAAATATTTTACTTCTCATTCTTACAACTCTTTGAGGTAAGTATTATATTAAAACCATTAACAGCCTTTTTTGAGATCCTTTTAGGAGAATGACTTTGGAGTTAGACTGCCTGAGTTCAAATCCCAGTTCTGCCATCCAACAGCTGTATGACCTTAGGTAAATGGTTTAACCTCTTGAGCCTTAGTTTTCTCATTTGTAAAATGGGAATATTACAGTATTTTCTCCTAAGGCTGTTGTAAGAATTCAAGTTAAGTACTCAGGAATTTTCTAAATGAGAATTATCATTATTACTATTACTACTAGATGGCTAGTGCTATTATCATTCTTACTATTACTACGTTGTTCTTGCAGGCTGTCGAGTTGATTCCAACTCATTGTAACCCTACCGGACAGAACAGAAATGCCCCATAGGGTTTCCTAGGCTGTAATCTTTATGGGAGCAGATCGCTAGGTTTTTTGTCCCACAGAGCAGCTGGTGGGCTTGAACAGGCCAACCTTTCTTTCACCAAGCACTATAACCACTGGGCAATCAGGGTTTCTATTATTATAACAACCCGTTGCCATCGAGTCAATTCCGACTCATAGCAACCCTACAGGACAGAACAGAACTGCCCCATAGGATTCCCAAAGAGCAGATGGTGGATTTGAACTGCCAGCCTTTTGGTTAGCAGCAGAACTCTTAACAATTTTGCCACCAGATGCTTCCAAATATCACACACTCTTAAAACTGAGTAAGGTTAAGAGAGATTGTGGCTTCATCAATAAAGCAAGACCAGAACCATTTTCTGATTTGGTGATGAAGGCTGGGGCCAGAAGCAGTTTTCTGAGTACAAACCCAGTGATGTGATGCCTCTGACGAACTCTTCAGGACAGCCTTTGTTTGCCATGCCCTAGGCAGATCCAGCAGATTGACACAGTGGCTGCAACAATGGGCTCAAGCATAACAATGATTAGGAGGATGGCGCAGGACCGGGCAGTGTTTCGTTACGTTGTACGTAGGTTCACTATGAGTCAGAGCCAACTCGACAGAACCTAACAACAACAGGCAGATCCAGCCACTCCCTCCTCTGGAGCCCTACATTCTCTACAGACCTCTGTCCCAGCAACACTTGCTGCACTTCTGTATTCACACATTTGCTTTATTGATTCTTTGCAATCCCTGCCTCTAGCACTGCCCTGGTAACCAGCAGATGTTCAGTGACTTTCTGCTAGTGAGCAGGTGAAAGAATCCAAGGTGGGCATTGTTTCAGTATATGGTTTTCCAGTGTTCCTGACATGGCTACTCCTTAAAAGTGAACTGTGTAGTAGGTGTTCCTGAGATGAACCCAAGTCCCTCACTCATCAGTAGGACAGAGGGGAGACAAGATCAATGATGAGAGAGAAAACAGGAAGAACAGAGATGCAGGGGGCCACCAGGGTTCATGTTCAGTGTACTACAGGAAGTAGAAGCTCAACAGAGAGGTTGCATCTACAGAACAGAGAGGTTGCATCTGCAGCCCACAGACTGCTGATTCTGGAATTTCTGTGGTGGGAAAGATGTACGAGGTCCTCACCAAGCAGGAAGCAGCAAAGGCCAGAAATCACCATCACTGTCAGCAATCAACACAGTGAGGGAGACCCAGCCTTCCTTTCCTGTATTTTATCTGGTAGCCCTCAGACAAGCCCAACCAGCGGGCCCCACTGTGCTGGTTTAATGGAACTAACACTAGGCAAAGAGCTAGGAGATCTGAAGTCTGTTCCTGAGAATGTATTAATTTTTCAGTTAGAAAATATTACTTGAGTGCCTACTACATCAGGCATTGTGCTAGGCACCTGTCAGACCTTAGACAAGTCACTACTTCTCTGAGGCCTAGCGTCCTCATATGACGTAGAAGATAATCTTTATGTCACAGGGTTGCTTTGAGTATCAGATGTGCTTTGAAAAGCATGCTGTACAACTTTGCAAATGTAAAAGTGGTATTTTTATTGGGTCTGAATTAGAAGGCTTAGTAAAACCGAGGATAAGCCTACCAAATGCAAAGGACAACTCCTTCTGCCAGGATCTGAATAGAAATCTAGGAGAATATTCCAAAGTCCAGTGGCGGAGATGGTGATGGAGGACCAGAAATTTCACACATTCTCTTCAAACCCCTCTCCAGATCTTTCCTGTAGTTACTGGTGTCACAGTGTTCATCATAGGAACTACACTGTGGACCTCTTGGATGAGTCCCCTGAATGCAATTCAAACTTCTTATAGCAAAAATAGAGTTAAACTTCATGGGTCAGAGGCACCTTTCCAGACGCTGAGCTAATTACCCAACCTCTGGTCCTTCAACTGGTTGGAAACATTCGGGGGCCATTAAGCCTGTTGTTTCCTCATTTTCCTGCTCACTAGGATAAACACATCACCACAGAAGGCGTGAAACTCTAACAATACTCTCTGATTAGTGGTTTGCAAAAACCCCTATTATTTTAGGACTTTTCTGGCTAGAAAAGGAAGAATCCAAAACAAACCTGTTGCTGTCGAGTCGATTCTGACTCATAGCGACACGACAGGGCAAAGTAGAACTGCCCCACTGAGTTCCCAAGGCTGAAATTTTTATGGAAGCAGACTGCCACATCTTGCTCCCACAGAGCAGCTGGTGGGTTCAACCACTGAGCGTTTAACCACTGCACCACCAGGGCTCCTTAAAAGGAAGAATACCCTTTGCCGTCGAGTTGATTATGACTCATAGCGACGCCACAGGACAGAGCAGAACTGCCCCATAGGGGTTCCAAGGAGTGGCTGGTGGATTCGAACTGCTGACCTTTTGGTTAGCAGCCAAGCTCTTAACCACTGCGCCACCAGAGTTCCAAAAGGAAGACCAGTAGAGTGCAAATAGTGGTGTGGCCCAAGAGGGAGTCAGGCATCTTGAGCTTTAGACCTGCTTCTGCCATGGACTGGCTCTGTAACCTAGGTATAGATCTTACTTGATTCATCTAGAAAATGAGGGACTGGACCAGATTAGTGTTGTATGAACTTCCACGGAAGACCTGTGTTCCTTGAGATGTTAATGAGAGTTCCTCAGAAAAGGGGCTCCAAGGTCAAATAAAAATCGGAAACTTGGCATACTCCACTCCTCCTCCTCCCCAAGACTACAATGCACAGTAAAGACTCTGAGAAGTCAGCAGTAAAAAAAATGCATTCAGCATAATTCAATCTGACATCTTCCAAATTATTAACATCTCTTCTGAGTAAGACAGTTTAGGGGACACTGAAACAGATCTCTATGGTCCCTATTAGCCCTAACCTATTGTGATTCGTATCAGAAGTACTTAGCCAGAGTCTAGAGCACCCCTGCTTTCCACTAATCCAGTTCTCTTCACCTAGTGAGACACTTAAATGATATTCTGGTAAATAGGGATTTATTATACGTTCTGGGTAGTGCAAAAGCTTTGTGCTCATCTAACCTAAAGGCTGAAGGTTCAACCCAGTGGTACTGCAGAAGAAAGGCCTGGCAATCTGCTTCCATAAAGATTACAGCCAAGAAAACTCTATGGAGCAGTTCTACTCTGTAACACACAGGGTCTCCAGGAGCTGGAATTGACTCCATGGCAACGGGTTTGATTTTTTTTTTTTAAATATGTAGCTCATTTTACTGCAGTGAAGTGTACCAATTTTCAAAGACTCAGAATACAATACACTTAGAACACTGAGATGGGAAACCTGTAGTCAGTGAGTTCCTATTACATGTTCTGTACTGTGCTGGCATCTTCCATATGTTATATTGTTTAATCCCTAGACAACCAGAAGGGGTAGATAATGGTTATCCTCCTATTACCGAGAAAGAAACAGAGGCTCAGAGAGGCTAAGTAACTTGTCCGAGGTCACAAAGGTAGTGAGCACCAGATTTCAAACTCAACACTACTTGTCTCCCAAATCTTGGTTGTTTTGGGTTGTGGCACCATTATTATCAGAGGGTCACTAACCCTCTCTAACCTTCTCTGGGCTGTGGTCTCCTCAACTGTCAAATGGGAGTAGTACTCCTTGCACTGCTTCCCTCACAGAGTTGCTTTAAGACTCAAAGGTAGTGGGGTATGAAAGAGCTCTGTAACGTATAAAGATATGAATACAAGGGGCACTTGAAATATCATGGATAAATGTTGATGTTTCCATTCATGATTTATAAGGTACTTAAGGTTCTTGCAGGTACCCATCATGAAAGTCAATTGTCCTTACTCAGTCATTCCCCAAATAGTGCTCCTGAAAATTTTCCAGTTAGGAGTGAATAAACAGGAAACATGCTCATTCTCTCAGTATTGATTACTCTTCAGGTTTTCTTGGCAGAGTCACATTAAGCAGCCAAACTACTTCTTAAGGAGTCAGGAGTAAAAATAGCCAAGTGGGTGGGAGCCTGGTGGGAGGCCTGAAGCCAGGAATTACCTATATAGAGGAGATGCTAGATTGGTTGTGGGGCTAGACTCCTTACCCTCATCTTGGAAAATGCCTGGGAAATGAGTCCAAAGGGTCACTGGGACAGCAGTTTTCATCAGCCTTTGTATGAAGTCTATCCAGGAGACAAACAAGTGTATGTGAACGGGCGGGGGACGGGGTGATGGGAGACAGGGAATGGGACCAAGGCTGGTCAGCTTCACTTTGATGTGGGATGGAGAATACCTTGGCAGGGATCTAGGTACAGCAACAGCAGTGGATAGGGCTAGCGCTCTCAACTCATCCTCTAGCCATGCCTGGGATCCCACCCTCATGATCCACATTGCAGTGGCCATCTGCTCCTTCCAGCTTCTAGTAGGCTAAGACCAAAAACAACAGCAAAGCATTCTTGGAGCCAGGCTCTGGGATGGGGACAGAGAAGTAAATAACAAAAGTCCTTGCTCTTAAAGAAGTCATTACACCAAGAGGGTTTATTGGCATGTCTGTCTCCTAACTAGGGGCTCTACTGTATAGCAAAGTCTCGCATATGGGGTACAGTTAAGAATCGTTTGAACTGAACTGAATCAAAGGAGACCACATTGTATGACTAAAGAGCACCTGTTCAGTGTAAGAAGCCCTGGACTCCAGTCCTGTTTCTGACATGAATGACTAAGGGACTTCGGGCAAATTACTTAATTTCTGTGGACCCCAATCTACTTACCTGTAAAACCACAAGTTGCTGCCAGCAGCCAATGTGATAACGCCCTATAAACAGCATGATAGAGGAGCAGGGGATGGAGCACAGAGGCCCATGGTCTTAAAGTTCAGAGCTCAGCCTGGGAAGGTTGAAGTAAGTTCCCTTTCTTTCTCAGACAGCTTAGGTGTACTTTTCACATATTTGAGACATTCTTTGCATTTCTAGTGACTGTGAAAGGGGGAGACGGGGAAATTTTACCACTCCAGTAGGGGAAAGAAAGGTTGCCATCGCTCTACTTTTCAAAATTTGTTTGGATCCACTGTCATGCAAAACAGACCTGGAGTTATAATCCTAGCTTTGGTAATCAAAAGCTGTAAAACAAGCCTTAACCCCTGAGTCCTAGTTTCCTCATCAGTAAAATGGGGAAAAATTTCCTACATCATACGATTACAGTTAAGATTCAATGACTTAATGATGTGAAAAGTGTTTTGTAACCTATAAAATGTTACACAAATGCCAGTCATTATGAAGTTGTCTTCACATCAGCACATGAGCTACACAGGACAGGTGTTTATCAACACTTGACAAGTAAGATCATCAAAGCCTAGAGGAAATGCTGAAAGTAACACACAGCTCAACTTGACTTTCTCCAGCAGAGGTAATTTTCCCTTTGATTTATTATTTGTTGCTGTTGTTGGCTGTCGTCTAGTTGCCCCCAACTCATGGTGACCCCATGCACAACAGAAGGAAATGCTGCCTGGTCCCATACCGTCCCTATGGTGTGTTGCAGACTGGATTACTGTGATCCACAGGGTTGTCAATGGCTGATTCTTGGAAGTTAATTGCCAAGCCTTTCTTCCTAGTCTATCTAGTCTGGAAGCTCTGCTGAAATCTGTTCAGCATCAATCACAGCAACACAAAAGCCTCCACTGACAGACGCACCGTGGCTGTGAATGAGATGGATATTACAGAGATCGTTTATTAGCTTGTTTGCCTCATGAAACTGAGATCTCTGAGAGAGATTACATCTTATGCATTTTGCCCAGCATGGTAAACCTAAAAAACCTTACATAAATGTTAGCTGAATGATGAGTAATTAACACATTGGCAGCAGAAACACATCTCGAACCCAGGACTCCTAATCTCAGGTCCAGAGTACTTTAAAGCCATAGAGAAAGTAGCCCAAACCTCCTGGATCTAGCCCGTCTTGACTTCTTATCTCTTCCTCAATTCCTCCACTCTTCCAAGACTCAACTCTCCATCCCTGGAAAGAGCCTCTGGCTCTTTGCAGGTGCTAGTCCCTTAGCCTTTGAACATGCCACCATCTGCTTCCTTGCTGAGCTAACTCCTATTTGTCTTAGTTACCTGGTGCTGCTGTAATGAAAATACCACAAGTGGGTGACTTTAAAAAACAGAAATTTATTTTCTCACAGTTTAGGAGGCTAGAAGTCTGAATTCAGAGCACCAGCTCTAGGGGAAGGCTCCCTCTCTGTTGTCTCTGGAGGAAGATCTCTTTCAGTTTCTGTAACCCTGGCATTCATCAGTTTTTCTCAGTAATCTCCATGTGGCATCTATCTTTCCTCCATTTGTGCTTGCTCATCTCTGTGCCTAATCTGTTCTTTTTATATCTCAAAAGTGATTAGGCTTAAGACACTCCCTATACTGGTATGGCCTCATTAACACAATAAAGAAAACCCTATTTCCAAACGTGACTTCCACAGGTAGGATTCCAACCCATATTTTGGGGGGAACATAATTCAATCCACAACACTATTTAAACCTCAGACTTCTTGGAGGCCTTTCTAATCTTGGCCCTAATACTGGATCATGTGTCCCCTCCTCCTCTGTGTCTGTTGTGTTTATCACAGAATCCTGGTACACAGAAAGTGCCAAAAGTATCTGTTGAAGGTTGAATTAATGAAATACTAGGTCTAGAAATCCAAAGGTGATACAGGGCAAAGATTCCTGACCTGGAAGTCAGGAGGCTGGGGCTTGACTAATTTTCATTCTAGCTCCACCACTAATGTGCTAGGTGATTTTGGGCAAGCCCCAACCTTTCTTCGGACCATCCATAAATGAGCTAACATCTATAAATGATTTTAAAAGGCCCTTCCAACACTGACAGTATACAAGGCTTGGACTCATGCTAGTCCCAGGGGTGAGGTACTTCTGAAGCCAGCTGTGTGTGCCATAGTAGAGGAGGTCCAACATCTGCCCCACCCCCCCCAAGCCCCAGCAGCACCAGGCACACTGGGCTCTGCTGTCAGCAGCCTCCCAACCCGTTGGTTTACTTAATTCCTCCTGATGAAGTGCCAAGAATAAACAGTACGTGAGCAGCAGCATTTTAAAGAGTCCAGAGCCTAATGAATCTTTTCCTTCCTGCGTCAATTAGAATTTCAAAGCTAGGATCCCCAAGGACCAATTTATTGGGAACAGAGAGAAGCCTTTTATTCATCAGCTGCTGCCTGAGCTACCTGCCCTGGCCCTGTATATCTGCTATGTAGCAATCCTGCTTACTCAGACAGGATGTCTAGCAGGATAGAGCCTGCCCTGGGAGGCTTCTTCTTGCTCACTATTTCTAAGGAAAGGAGGGGTCCAGGGCATTTCTAGGGGGATTGGTCAGGCAATCAGAGTAGCTTTGACTTTACAGTCATCTCCTAAGGATACTGGTCTTTAAAGAGCTAAAGTAACAAATCAACTTGCCATTTACCCAATGAAGCATCAGGTGTTGTGTGACAACCTATTTACCTAAGTTATTCTGAATCCTCACCAACAACCCCAAAAGTTCAGCCCGCCTTCCATCTCCACGGGTTCTGCATCCGCGGATTCAGTCAACTGTGGATCAAAAACATTTGGAAAAAAAATGTTACACTGTTGCTGACATGTACTATCTAGTTAGGCCTGTGATGGGTATGTCTGTACTGAATATGTACAGACTTTTTTTTCCTTATCATTATTCCCTAAACAATACAGTATAACAACTATTTATATAGCATTTACATTGCACTAGGTATTATAAGTATTGTAAGTAATGTAGAGATGATTTAAAGTATACGGGAGGATGTGTGTAGGTTATATGCAAATACTACACCATTTTATATAAGGGACTTGAACATTCTCCGATTTTGGTATCCACAGGGGTCCTGGAATCAATCCTCTGTGGATACCGAGGGACGACTGTAGATATGAATATCACTGGCCTACAGATGGGGAAACTGAAGCTCTGAGAGGTAAAGGAAGAATTAGCCTAAGGAACACAATTAGCAGGCAGGGATCTGAACTCAAGTCTGTGCGACATCAGAGACTGTGCTCTTCTATCAAACCACAACAGCCTTGTTCAGAGGCCAACACAGGGCCAGCAGGTGATGTCCTCAACGGCAGAAGATGACCTGCAGGCAGCCACAACCACGCTGGACACTTCCTACCAGCAAAGTTTTTTACCTAGGCCCAAGCAAAGGTGGCTGTGCATTGCCAGTCCTTCCACTCAATGGAGTTAGCAATCCCCCCACCCCCAGAATATAATTTAAATGAAGTCACCATCAACATACCCCCAGCCCCTCATCCAGAAATCTTTTGATTAGATTTGTGAGGGGTTGCCAATCCTTGACCTACTGGCTCCCAGGCACCGAGTCCTCTGCCTCTCATCCTGTCCTCTCCAAGTCATGCAGAGTCAGCCCAGCTGCTACTGCTGTGTCATTAACAGAGAGAGATTTTTTCCAAGGTGAGCAGGTAAACAAGCCAGGTTTCCAAATGGTTATGGGATTGAATTTTAGGGCTTTGGTGGCAGAAACACACAAAAGGGAAGTCAAGAGGTTTGTCCAAGTTCACACAGCTTGAAAATGACAGAGCAACAACTGGAATACAAGTATACGCGTAAATGTAAGCTGGCCTCTTTCTATATACAACAAGAATAACACAAACATAAAAAATGAGGTAAGTGCTTTCTAAAAAAAAATTAAACTTTTTTTTCTGAAGATAACTGTAGATTCATATGCTGCTAAGTGCTTAAAAAAAAAGAAAGAGTTTTAAAAGCACCCAGCACAGTGCCTGGCACACAGAAACCCACCCAAGAAGTGTTTGCTAGCAGATAACTTGAGGAGGATTGAATACGTAAAATGTACTTACATACAGTATCTTAAATAACCCTTCCAATGACCCCATGAAGCAGGTATTAATATCCCTACTTTACAGATGAGAAACTGCTCTCAGAGAAGTCAAGTAACTTTAACTGATTCAAGATTACACAGCCAGTATGTGCCAAAGCTGGGATTCATATCCAGGTATGTCCAACTCCAAGTCCTTCCTATGCTCTCTTTCCACAAAAGCTTCTCCAGAGGTAAGACTGGGGCTGGGCTTCAAAGACAAGGCTGGTGGTTAAGAGCAGGCTGCCAGTTCAAGTGTACCGCACATGAACAAAGGTATGGAATTAGTAACATGCCGTCTTTGCGGAGAGTGGTAGTATAAAGACACTGGCCAGATTAAAATAGTAAATTCACATGACAAAGTTCAAATAAAAAACTAAATTAAGGGCAGATGGCAGAGGGCCCTTGAATGTTAGTTGCCTTTACCAATTACGTGGGTCACATCTTGACTCTCTCTTGTTGAAGACTCAAGAAAGGGAGGAAGCATGCAAAATTAAAGAGCCAGAGACTGGAGGCAAGAGAACTGGAGAAAGGAAATCAAGTTCTGTCACTAACTAGATATGTGGCCTTGGGCAAGTCACTTGCTCTCTCTGAGCTTCTAGTATCAGGAGGTTGAAACTAAAAAGATGTCCAAGGACCTCTCTAGCTTTCACCTTCCAGGAATCCCTCTATCACCAAGTCATGTGAGCAAATGTGAGTCTGGTAAATGTTAATGCTGTGATTAAGCAAAGCAGCCTGAAATGAAACAGACAATGGTGTGTGCGACAGGAGCCCTGGGCACAGGAGGGACAGATGGCTAGTGAAGGAAATGAGAATGAAGGCGTTAAATGGGATTGAAGTCAATCTTGGTCAAAAGCCAGAAGACAGCAAGGAGCAAAGGAAGGCAGACTAAACTAGGACATTACCGATCCAGGCCTCACTACTAACTTGTTCCCACTACTAACTTGTTCCGTGGCCCTGGCTATTTCAGCCTCATTTCCTCATTTACCAAACGGGCCTCAAGGCCCTGTATGTTCTGGCTTCAGCTGCCCTCTTCTCCAAGCTTCTCCAGCTTCTTTCCCCCATCCCTGGCAATGCTCCAGCCATTCTACCTGCCTTCTAGTTATTCTACAAACATACTCTTGCCTCAGAGCTTTTCCACCGGCTCTTCTCTAGGCTGGGAATGATCTACCTCCTCAGAGGCCTTCCTTGGCCACTTTTTAACCCTTTATTTACCCTGCTTTATTCTCTTCATTACACATAACAATACCTAAAATTATGTAACAACTATCAATTTACTCATTTTCTGTCTCCTCCACTGAAACAAGTTGCATGAAGGCAGAGTGTTTTTGAGCTCCAATTTCTTATATTTGTTTCCCTCAGTAGTACTTCAAAAATCATCTCCAAATGTCACAAACACATCCTAACACACAGCTACACATGCACAAATAGACAAATACACATTACTTCATTCAAGAGTCATTTACTGTATGCCATGTGTGAAACACAGTACACATATGATACTTCCTTAGCCCTTCAGTTTGGTCCCAACTTACTTTGATAACTTCAACCACGCTAACAACATTGCTCTTCCTGAAATCCTATGCTCTGGCCACACTGGGCTGTTTTTCCTTCCCCGAAACACACACATAAGCCTTTGTCTTCACTGGTCTCTTTGCCTGGAAGCTACAGTCTCTCCTTCACAACTGCCAAATGCCTCATCTTTGAAGTCCAACTAAAATATCACCTCTTTTGTGAAGCCTTCCTTGATCTCTCAGGCAGTTAGTGCCTCCTTCCTCCAAGCTCCCAAAGCTCTCCACATGCTTCCATTACAGTGATTATCACTGTAGTGTACTTACTCCTTACTTGCCTATCCTCCTTGATCAACTGGGCTCCAAAGACCTTGACCATGTGCTTGCTTTCTTCTTTTCCCTAAGGGGCTTACCCCTGTGGCTGGTGTGAATGTGTATCAAATTGGATGTTAACATGGCCCCACAACTAAGAAAACTTCCTAACCTTCACTGGCAGGTTTGATCAGGAAGTTTTTCCTTCATACTGTCTAAAAAATGGTTTCCCTAATATTTCCACCCACTAGTCTGTATCTCCATAGAATAGAGGGCACAAGGAGGAAGAGGCTGTAAAAGTGCTGGGAAGAAGGTCTTTGCAGAGCCTTGAATGTCATGCTAAAGAGAATGGATTTATTCTAAAGTTTTATAAGCAGGGAAGTGTCAGAAATAAGACCCATGTCCTAAGGCCTATGGAATGAAAAAGGAGGTTATATTTGAGGGGCAAAGACTGGAGGTGGGGAGATCAGCTGGTTGAAAATTAAATAGTCACAGTGAGAGAGGACTGAGATCCGGACTTGGGTGGTAGCAGTGGGGCTGGGGAGACAAGGAGGTTAGTCCCAGCAAAACATGTTCAGGGGCAAAACCATATAACGAAAGCAGCTGCCTACTCTACCTATGAGCAGAACTGGCTCTGTGCTCAAAATAGTCTTCCTCCAGATGGAACTCTGTCATCTCTTCAGCAAGGTTCCTCTCTGCATCCAAGATGGCCCTGAAGGCAACCAGGAGCAGGTAAAGAGCCTCTCTGACAAAGGGAAGTGGAAGAAGCAGGTCCAGGTTTAGTAAAGGTCAAACCTTAGGCCAGTGAGTAGGACTGTAGGAGAGGGAACTCACAATCTTGCTGATGACTGTTACCTGCAGAAGGTTCAGCAGAAAGGTTGGGTCTTTGCAACCCAGGTGCTTCCTGAACTGGGGTGGCTCTAGCCAGCTTTAACATAAGAGGCTGTGATCATTTTTGGTGTTTGTTAAGGAAAATTATTCAAAACTTAGAAATGAGGCAAAAAGATGATTCTGTGACCTTTTAAAGTCATGTTAGAACATTTTTTAATAAGAAACCGAGGGTCAAGCGACACTCTTACAGAATGGAATTTTGTGTTACTTACTCTTCACAAAGATTAGGGCCCAAAGTCTTAAAAACTCTGTAAAGTTAAAGGTTAATGTGTAGAAAACTGAGAAAGATGTACCTTTTTTAAGCAAACAAGATATCTCTAAAGGTTACATTTTCATTAGGACATTAACCAATTTTGGATGTAATTTAGCAATCATATCTCAGCAATCTTTTTTCCACTAATAACATAAATCCAGTTTCTCAGCCATTCTCTTTCTGCTGGTTCCCACATTGATGAGTTAAACTAAACTTGACACATACTCACTACGAGAATCGTGCCCTGAGAGAAGTATGCACATCCACCAGACTGCCTACCTCACAAGAACCAGATGCCGGGAGGCCAAAGAAGCCTGATACAGGATACCAGTGAAGTGGAACAGGTGGTCATTTATCAAGTGACATAAGGCCCAGTGTAAAGAGTACCAGGCTGCCAGGTCACTAATTTACTGTGTAACCTTGGGCATATTACTGCCCCTTGCTCGGCCTCAATTTCATAATTATAAACGGGAAGGTTGGCTTAGGTCAGAGTTGCTTTACAAACTGTGTTTCTGAAGGTTCAAGGCAGATGCCTCATGGGTTGTCTTTGATGAAAGTAGTGGGGAGGCTAAGCTGCCCAACTCTGGGGCCCCCGCCGCCACTTCCTCCAGAGCAGCTCTGTTTTCTATGTTGAATTATATGTTTAAAAGGTTCCTCTGTAAACTTGATGACTGTTAGTTAAGGGCCCTTCCCACTCTGACATCTTAACATTCCATGATTTTATGGCAAAAGATCCTGGGGAAAATGTAAAGTCAAAAATATCTCATCTCACCCTATGCCTAAAAATAGATCATTAGAAAGAGTCTCCAAGAAGTCCCTAGCAACTGAATATTAATGGGGAAGGAAGGGAACAAGACAGAGGACAGTTCACAGGCAAAGGGCCTCCTCCTTTTACAGCTGAAGACTGGGTGGGCCCAAGGCCAAGGAAAGAACCCTCTCACAGAGGACTTGGACTCACTGGGATCAACAAAACTAAGGATTTGGACATCTAACAGATAGATGCCTTCAGTTTCCTCACAATAAGATCTCTTGAAAGGAAAGTGCTTGTAAACTAAAAAGTTGAGCACAGAGTGAGGACCTATTAGAACAGTCTATTCTTAAAATCTTTTAATGTGCGCACGTTTCCTCTCCTGCCAGGTCCCTGAAGAATAGTCATCAAGCTTGAGATGATACATCCCCTTTCACTCTATTTCCCTACATTTCAGAGTTGGGCATACAAGTAGGAGCTTGTTGCTTGAAATATTTCCTGCATTCAGCTTTGAAAATGACAAGTACACTTTTTACTAGGGACTCTGTGTTCCATGTTGAAAATGGAAACCCGGCCTCCTCCTCTCGCTTAGCACTTGGATCTGTCTAGGCCACACACCTGAGCCCTGGAGAAGCTGTTCCGAGGCAGGGCTGAGCAGAAGCTCATAGGAAAATGCAGGCAGGCATGGGAGATATTCTCACTATACCAAGGCTACTGAATGCCTCTTCCTGGGCACCCAAGAACACTCCACCCTCCTGGCAGGGCTGAAGCCAGAAGATGCAGTATGGTACTTCAAAATGAGCTTAGTGAATAGTCAGGAGGATCTGAGTTCAAACCTCAGCTCTTTCACAGCACAGATATGTGATCTCTGGCAAATTCATTTACTTCACTGAGCCTCAGCTTTCCCCTCTGAAGCTATTACTAGCTTAATGAGTTATATAAACATTAAGGGGAGAGAATTCAAAGTGCGTATCACAATACCTGGCACATAGTAGGCAGTCAACAAATGTCACCTCCACTCAACAGAGAAAGGGCAAGCTAGCAAAAGACGACTGAATGTGATTCACATGATGGGTAGGGAGGACTTGGGGACAAACCCCAGCCAGCAGCAGATCAGAGCTGCAAGTGGCTCGGAATGGGAATGGGCTGATTTGCAGAAATCTGTCTAAGAGCATTTGGATCCTGTACCAGCCAAAGCAAATCAAACAGGAGTGCTTATAGAGCGCTTATTTCTAAAACAAGTACGGGCTGTGTTGTTAACACACGCCACAGGGGAATTGAGAAGGCTGCTGGCAGGAATGCTAAGAAAGCTGACATGCTTTCAGTTCCAGTCTTTGTGACTATATACAGGGGTACAACTGACCTTGGTTCTAGAAGAGAAGAGAACCCTGAACTGAGACACAGGAGACCTGGTTCTGGTCTGAACTCGAACCTGAGCTCGAACCTGAGCAGGTGACTTCACCTCTCAGGACCTCAGTTTTTTCTCCCCTCCTCCAAATAATAATGATAACTCTATGAGCCTACTCTATTATTACTATCCCCATTTTCAGATGATGAAACCATAGCTCTAAGATTAAGCTAGTTACTGACAGAAACTTGAATTCAGGGTCTGCTATCAAAGACTATGGTCTTTCTACCTGGCTGCATTACCTCTCAGAGGTAAATGAGGGGTCTGGACTAGACAGACCACGGCATTTCTCAATTTGGAAATCACAGTTCTGAGTGGTCCAAAATTACAATTGAAGAACATTTGAAATATTCAATGGCTAGATAAAGCCTGGCTGGTTGGGAAGCTTTCTCACACAAATGAAACTCTCAACACTAAGGGCAAAAGCTGGAAGACAAACACAACTTGAAGCCAGGAAGAGAGCAGACAATGTAATTTCAGAAAGTTAGCCATGAAAAGGCCCTTGGAGAATACATCGCCAAAGTAACTCATTTTACAGATGGGAATATCGAGGTTGCAAAAAAGGGAAGTGGCTTGACTAGGAATACCTATCAAGTGATGGAGGGAACAAACTGGGTCCTACGTCTCATGGTATCTATCACACTTGCTACCTACTCAGTCTCCAACCTTCCAAGCTATTCTGATCTCTTTGATTTTTTTTTTTTCCCCAAATGCTGTGTGACAAACAGGTCACTGCCCTGCAGCAGACTCCAAGACACTTTCAACATTCTCTCACTACAGAGAATGGTTCTATCTCTGGAACTGTCTATATTAGTTTCCTAAAGCGGCAAAGTACCACAAACTGTATAGCTTAAGACAACAGAAATTTACTCTTTCACAGTTCTGGAGGCTGTTGTTGTTAGGTACCATCGAGTCGATTCCGACTCATAGCTACCCTATATACAACAGAACAAAACACTGCCCAGTCTTGCACCATCCTCACAATCATTACTATCTTTGAACCCACTGTTGCAGCCACTGTGTCAATCCATCTCATTGAGGGTCTTCCTCTTTTTCGATGACCCTCTACTTCACCAAGCATAATGTCCTTCTCCAGGGACTGGTTCCTCCTGATAACATGTCCTAAGTATGTGAGATGAAGTGTCACCATCCTCGCTTCTAAGGAGCATTTGGGCTGTACTTCTTCCAAGACAGATTTGTTCGTTCCTCTGGCAGTCCATGGTATATTCAATATTCTTCACCAACACCATTTAATCCAAAGGTATTGATTTTTCTTCTGTCTTCCCTATTCATTGTCCAGCTTTCACATGTATGTGAGGCAACTGATAATACCTTGGCTTGGGTCAGGCACACCTTAGTCCTCAAAGTGACATCTTTGCTTTTGAACACTTTAAAGAAGTCTTTTGCAATGGATTTGTCCAATGCAATGCATTATTTGATTTCTCGACTGCTGTTTCCGTGGGCATTGATTGTGGATCCAAGTAACATGAAATCCTTGACAACTTTGATCTTTTCTCCATTTATCATGATGTTGCTTATTGGTGCAGTTGTAAGGATTTTTGTTCTCTTTACGTTGAGGTGTAATTCATACTGAAGGCTATAGTCTTTCATCTTCAGCAGTAAGTGTTTCAAGTTCTTTTTGCTTTCAGCAAGCAAAGTTGTGTCACTTGCATATTGCAGGTTGTGAATGAGTCTTCCTCCAGTCCTGATGCCACATTCTTCTTTATATAGTCTAGCTTTTCGGATTATTTGCTCAGCATACAGGTTGAGTAAATACGGTGAAAGGACACAACCCTGATGCACACCCGTCCTGATTTTAAACCATGCTGTATCCCCTTGTTCTGTTCAAACACTGCTTCTTGGTCTATGTACAGGTTCCACATGAGAACAATTAAGTGTTCTGGAATTCCCACTCTTCACAATGTTATTCATAATTTGTTATGATCCACACAGTCAAGTGCCTCTGCAGAATCAATAAAACACAGGTAAACATATTTTCCTGGCATTCTTTGCTTTCAAGAGCAAGTTCCAGGGTCTCTTCTGACATTGATTTTGGTCTTTTCTCTCTTTTTAATGAACTTATTCTTCAGATGGTCTCTAAATTCAGGTGGGATATACTCAAGGTTGTACTTTGGCTCTTGTGGACTTATTTTAATTTTCTTCAGCTTCAACTTGAACTTGCATATTTCAGACTGCAGAAGTTGGTAAAAATCTTTAATTTTTTCATCTTTGGCATTAGTTGTTGGTATGTAAGTTTGAGTAATAGTCATATTAACTGGTCTTCCTTGTAAGCGTATGGATATTATCCTATCATTGACAGTGAAGTACTTCAGGATATCTTTTTTTTTTTTTTTAATTGTACTTTAGGTGAAAGTTTACAGAACAAATAGTTTCTCGTTACAGTCAGTACGCAGGATTGTTTTATGACATTGGTTAACAAACCCACAACATGTCAACACTCTCCCTTCTCAACTTTGGAGGACCTTTTTTCTTTTTTGGTGAAAATATATATAGCCAAAGATACACCATTTCAAAAATTTCTACACGTACAATTCAGTGACATCGATTACATTCTTCCAGTTGTGCTGCTATTCTTACTGCAGGATATATCTTGAAATTTCTTTTTGACGATGAATAAAATGTGACACCACTCCTCTTCAATTTGTCATTCCCAGCATAGTAGACCATATGATTGTACGATTCAAAATGGCCAATACCAATCCATTTCAGCTCACTAATATCTAGGATATCGATCTTTATGAGTTCCATTTCATTTTTGACAACTTTCCTAGATTCATACTTTGTACATTCCACGTTCTGTTAACAGATGTTTGCAGCTGTTTCTTCTCATTTTGAGTCGTGCCACATCAGCAAATGAAGGTCCAAAAGCTTTACACTATATACATCATTAAGGCTAGAAATCCAAAAATCAAGATTTAGGTGGTGGGCAAGACTGGTTTCTTATGGAAGGCTCTCAGTCTGTTCCATACCTCTTTCCTAGCTTCCAGTGGTTGCCAGCAATCCTTGGTGTTCCTTGGCTTATAGATGCACCATTCTAATCTCTGCCTCCATCATCACATGGCATTCTCCCTTGTATGTCTCTTTTCCTTATCTTATAAGGATGCCAGTCATATTGGATTTAGGGCCCTCTCCTACTCATCTTAACTAACTACATCTGCAAAACCGACAAATAAGGTCACATTCTGAGGTTCCAGAAGGACATGAATTTTGAAGGGACGCTATTCAACAGAAGTACACCGTCTCTGCTGCAGACTTAAGCAGAACTCAAGCTGAGATTTCTCCTTTGCTCCCTCTTGACTCTGATGCCTTTGTACCAGAGACCAACATGCATTTGAAGGCACGGATCTAGCAGGGACGTCAGCAATTATAGATCAACTTTCTATCTCACTCACTCTTTTAAAGCAGAAAAAACTGAGGCCCAAAGGTATTAAACGCCATTCTCAAGGCTAAGTTAGTAATAGAACAGGTTTAAGAGTCTGGGTAGCCATACTCTTCTTCTACTACCATCTGACACTGAATATATGGTATCAGGATTTATTTTAATCACTAGTGGTTGAACACCAATCCAGGCCAGGTATTTTTTTTCATCCCTTTTCTGTATAAAATAGGTATAATTATTCTCATTTTGCAGATGAGGAAACTGTGGCTCAGAAAGGTTAAGAACTCATTCAAGTCACACAGGAAATAAATTTCAGAGCAAAGATTCAAACCTTGGTAACTCTTTCTCCAACATCATATGGCCTAAGGTTTTTAGGAACATATACAATGGTGGAAAAGATGCAGTTGCATAACAGTGGGAAGATGCAACTTCCCAAAGACCAATTATACCATAGGTATCTTTCGTCTCTTGCCCCTGTACACTTAGTACAAAAACTCTCAATAGATTTATGCTAATTGGGGAAATGGCTGGGGGAATGAGGGTAGGGGAATAGAGTGGTGACTCATAATACAAAATGACAGGTAATTCAAAAGAAGCAAATTCTGTTGTGTTTGTGTTGACAGGGTCTTTTATAGAATAGTTTTTGGTTTTTTTTTTTCCCCTCTGCATCTGCTCCATTAGATCATAAGTCCCCTAAAGAACCTCTTATTTTATCTAGGGTCCCTACATCACGGTTGCTGATGTACCTTGGTTTCCTGATTTTTTGTTTCCCAGTTCGGATTTTTTATCTCTTGGCTTTACTTCTTAGGCTCTTACTCTTAAAGCCAACATTCCTAGAACTGCACTCTAGCTAATCTGATTTATAGGACCTGTCAGTCCCACTCCTGTCCGACTGATCTCTTGATCTGGCCTGCTGTTCCAATGGGACAAAAAGATCCTCTCTAGTTTTAATGAAAATTGGGGAGGGAAGCAGGGGACACAGGCCCCAACAGGGCCCAGAAGCCCTGTTGCATACTACTCCTTCCCCCCAGGTGAGTTGGACTCATTGCTGTGCTGTGGCAGCCAACCCTCAAGAAAGCCAGCTGTTTCTGGAACCAAAGTAATAACATGTGACCAAAATTCCTAGGTCGGGAGTGAACAGGCAGTTGCTTCTTACAAGAGCTGCTCTGGCAGCCTCCCTCAGATTCCCTCTACAGAATTCTCTAGGGGCCATCTGATGACTGTACTGGCAGACAATGAACCTCCTGCCTTACTATGCTACAAAGTCTACTTTGGTCAGACATTCATTCCCAAACCTTGAAGGAAGATGATACACTCCTACTGCTCCTAGACCTTCTCAGACTCTGCCCTAGGTCCCTATCACCGTAATTTAAAAATCAAAACTAAACAAACCAACAGTTGCATTGAGTCAATTCCAATTCATGGTGACCCCATGTGTGTCAGAGCAGAACTGTGCTCCATAGGATTTTCAATGGCTGATTTTCAGAAGTAGATCACTAAGCTTTTCTTTCAAGGTGCTTCTGAGTGGACTCAAACCTCCAACCTTTCCCTTAGCAGCCAAGCACATTAACTGTTTGCACCACCCAGGGACTCCTCACCATAATTACTATCACTAATAGTCCCTCAGATTTAAACAGTAGCTAGCAGTTTTACACAGCACTTATTTGAAAGATGCCTTACACAATAGGCTGGGTAGAAACTCTTATTCCTTGTTTATAGATGAGGAAACTAAAGCTACAAAAAAGTGCCCAGCAAGCCTAGGTCTTGCTCAGAACTCTTCCCATCCGCATATGCTACCTGTGGGAATCTGCACTTAAGCCTTATTTCTTTAATGGAATATTTCTGCTTAGAATCTCAGTCATTAACAGGTAATATGTGTTCAGCAATATCCCCAAAGCCATCCTGAAGCCTCTGAAGTCCATGAGGTGGGCAGCTCTGTATCAGGCAATCCTCCTCAGAAGCCATGTGCCACCTAACTTGCCGCTGCACCCCTCCACCCCTCACCATCTCCATCCCATTCCAAGCTCAGATGTGCCCCAATGCCTGCCCAGTGCTGACTTGGAGCAGGCAGGATCCAGGTTGCCCAGCACGATGAGTTTAGCCCTAAGCCCCTCCCTGTTGATATACATATGCTGCAGATCACTGGTCTCCCCTATTGTTTCTGAGTCAGGCCCTCTCTGAGGCTCCAGATACTTCTCCAGAGGATACTGCATCAGGGAGGAGCAAACTGACAACCTACAGATCTAGTTAAGACTGAAGAAGAGTCTGGTTTGGGCTGCACAGTGTCTTAAAAATCAATAACCTAAGTCTTAAGAAACTAGAAAATGAAGAGCAAACTAAACACCCAAAGCAAGCAGAAGAAAGGAAATAATAAGACTAGAGCAGAAATCAATGAAACAGAAAAACAATGAAGCCAAAAGCTGGTTCTCTGAAAAGATCAACAAAATTGACAAATCTTTAGCTAGACTGACCAAGAAAAAAAGAAAGAAGAAACAAATTACCAAAATCAGGAATGAAAGAAGGGATATCACTACTGAGTTACTAGAAGTTAAAAGGATTATAAAGGAATACTGTGAACAACTTTAAGCCAACTATTAGACAACTTAGACAAATGGCCATACATACATCTATAGCCAATTTTCAATAAGGGTGCCAAATCCAGTAAATGGGATTCTTTTTTTCAAGAATAGTTTGCTTAACAAATAGTAATAGGACAACTGAATTTTCACATGCAAAAGAATGAAACTGGACCCATACCTCAAACCATATACAAAGATTAACTCAAAATGGATCAATGGTGTAAGCAAAACTCTCAGAAGGAAACATAGGGGTAAAATCTTCAGGACATTCTTCTAGGCAATGGATTCTTAGATACGACACCAAAAGCACAAGAAACAAGAAATTAACTGGACTTCATCAAAATTAAAAATTTTTGTGCATCAAGAGACCTCATCAAGAAAGTGAAAAGACAACCTACAGACAAAGACAACCTATAGAATGGGAGAAAACATGTGATACGGGTTTAATATCCAGAATACATAAGAACTCATACAACCCAGCAACAAAAAGACAAATAACCCAATTAAAAAATGGCAAAGAACTTGAACAGACATTTTTTTCCAAAGAAGATATACAAAAGGCCAACATGCACATGAAAAGATGCTCAACATCATTAGTTGTTAGGGAAACGCAAATCAAAACCTCAGTAACATAACACTTTGTATCAATTAGGATGGCTAGTCTTATTAAAAAAAAACAAAACAAAACAGAAAAGTGTTGGTAAGGGTGTAGAGAAATGGGAACACTCATACATTGTTGGTGGGAATGTAAAATCCAGCAGTCACTGTAGAGAACAGTTAGGCAGTTACTCAGAAAGTTAAATATAGAGCTACCATATGACCCAGCAACTCCACACCTAGGTATATATCCAAAAGAATTGAAAGCAGTGACTCAGACAGACACACATACACCAATGTTCATTGCAGCATTATTCATAATAGCCAAAAGGTGGAAACAACCCAAGTGTCCATCAACAGATGAATGAATAAACAAAATGTGGTATGTACATACCACATGAATATTATTCAGCTATAAAGAGAAATGAAGTTCTGATACACTGTACTACGTAGATGAGCCTTGAAAACACATTAAGTGAAATAAGCCAGACACAAAAGGACAAATATTGTAGGAACTCACTTGTTATGGATTGAACTGTGCCCCCCAAAAATGTGTGTCAACCTGGCTAGGCCATGATTCCCAGTACTGTGTAACTGCTCATCATTTTGTCATCTGATGTTATTTTCCTATGTGTTGTAAATCCTACCTCTACGATGTTAACGAGGCAGGATTAGAGGCAGCTGTATTAATGAGGCAGGACTCAATCTACTGGATTAAATTGTATCTTGAGTAAATCTCTTTTAAGATATAAACAGAGAAGCTAGCAGAGAGACGAGGGACATCATACCACCAAGAAACAAGAGCCAGGAGAACAGCGTGTCCTTTGGACCCAGGGTCCCTGCGCTGAGAAGCTCCTAGACAGGGGAAGATTGATGACAAGGACCTTCTCCCCAGAGCCGACGGAGAAAGTCTTCCCCTGGAGCTGGCACCCAGAATTCGGACTTCTAGCCTCCTAGACTAAAAGAATACATTTATGTTTGTTAAAGCCATCCACCTGTAGTATTTGTGTTATAGCAGCACTAGATAACTGAGACACCACGTATATGAAATTGCTAGAACAGGTAAATCCATCGAATTTTTTTTAATGCATTCATGAGTTTATTTCTGAATACTCAATTGTATTCCACTGGTCTGTATGTCCATCCTAATACCAATACCAGACTTTTTTGATTACTGTAGCTTTATAGTATGTTTTGAAATTGGGAAGTGTGAGTCCTCCTACTACCCCCAACCCAGGACTGCTCTGGCTATTCAGAGCCCTTGCAATTACATATGAATTTGAGGTTCAGCTTTTCCATTTCTGCAGAAAAGGCTGTTGGAATTTTGATAAGGATTGTGCTGAATCTGTAGATTGCTTTAGGTAGTACTAACATATTAACAACATTAAGTCTTCCAATCCATGAACACAAAATGTCTTTCCATTTATTTAGATCTTCTTTAATTTCTTTCAACAATGTTTTAATAGTTTTCAGTGTGCAAGTCCTTCACCTCCTTGGTTAAGTTTACTCTTACGTATTTTATTCTTTTAGATGCTCTTGTAAATAGAATTGTTTTCTTGATTTCCTTTTCAAACTGTTCATTGCTGGTGTATTGAAACAACATATTTCTGTATTGATCTGTACACTTTGCTGACTTATCTGTTAAGCTCTAAATAGTAGCTTTCTTGTGGATTCTTTGGGATTTGTATATACAGAAATCAGTGGTAGAATTCACACCTTCCATGTGGGAGACCCAGGTGCAATTCTTGGCCAATGCACCTCGTACACAAGTCACCACCTTTCTGTCAGTGGAAGCTTGTGCGTTGCTATAATCCTCAACAGGTTTCAGCAGAATTTACAGACTAATGCAGACTAGATGAAAGACCTGGCAATCTACTTCCAAAAACCCGCCAATAAGAATCCTATGGCACACAACATTATGATCCACAATTGATCATGGAGATGGTACAGGACTGCGCAGCATTTTGCTCCCTTATGCATGGGGTCACCATGAGTCTGGGACCAACTTGAGGGCAGCTAACAACATTCAGCGTATACAAAGAAATCTAATAAAATAAACAACCCAATCACAAAATGGGCAAAAGATCTGAATAGACATTTCACCAAAAAAGATATGTAAATGTAATAAGCACATGAAAAGATGGTTAATGTCACAAATGCAAATTAAGTCACAATGAGATACAACTTCATACCCACTAGAATGGCTCAATGGCACCTAAAAACAACAGCAGAATAACTATTATCAGAAAGACAGACTATGTTTAAGAGGATATGGACAGACTAGAACCCTCTGCTGGCGGAAATGGAAAATGGTATAGCCACTTTGGAAAACAGTTTGGCAGTTTCTTAAAAAGTTAAACATAGAGCTACCATGTGACCCATACTCCTAGGTATCTACCCAAGAGGAAATATTTATAACAGCATTATTAACAACAGCCAGAAAGTGTAAACAATCCAAATGTCCATCAACTGGCAGATAAACAACATCCAGTATATTTATACAATGAAATTAAAGGAAAAAAAAGAAGAAAAACCAAACCATTGCCACTGAGTCAATTCCAACTCAGCAACCCTATAGGACAAAGTAAAACTGCCCCATAGGATTTCCAAGGGGTGGCTAGTGGATTCGAACTGCCGACCTTTTGGTTAGCAGCCAAGCTCTTAACTACTGTGTCACCAGGGCTCCATACAATGGAATAGTATTCAACAATAAACAAACTACTGATACATGCTACAGCATGGATGAACCTCAAAACATTATGCTAAATGAATGAAGCCAGATGCAAAAGATACATATTGTATAAATCCATTTCTAAATCCAGAAGAGGAAAATCTACTGAGACAGAAAGTAGATTAGTGGTTGCCTAGGGCTAGGAGTGGGAATGGGGACTGACTACAAATGGCCATGAGGAATCTCTCTGAGGTTATGGCAATGCTCTAAAATTAGAGTGTGGTAATGGTTACACAATTCTGTAAATTCACTAAAACTCACTGGACTATATACTTAAAATGAACAAATTTTATGGTATATAAATGATAACTATAAAGCTGTTCTAAAAAAATTCTGGATTTCGAGCTTCTCCTGAATAACCGGAAGAACCTGGCCACCTTGGCACGTGGCATATAGCTCCAATCCCTAGAGGCCAAGCAGTAGTTGTTTACTTTAGACAAGACACGTGCTTCTCCAGTTTCCACCCACCCATGAACCCTGAAGGCATCTGAATTTATAATCCTAGTGTACTGGAGAATATATAAGCTCTGGAGTCACCTGGCCCTGGGTGGGACTCTCTGGTCTCATATTTATTACCTGTGAGGTCTTAGATAAGTCATTTAAAGCCTCAGTCTTTTCATTCAGAAAAGAGACAGTAATACTGACCTTACGCATTTGGATTTTTATGATTAAAGGAATTTGAACAGTGCCTAACATTTAAGTATTCTATGAATATTCTCTTCTCTCTTATCATATTTTCTATTTTGTTCCCCAAACCTGTCTACTTTCCTAGTTGCCCTAGAGGCCTGCCTTTATTCCTTGCTTTCGAAGTCTAGCTCAAATCCAGCCTTGAGGCTGGCAGCCCTTTCGTCACTAGAGTTGCTTGGGGCCCTCTGCCTCTGTAGTCTGTACTACCACTCCATCTTGGAGCCCTAACTGGTGACTATTTTGCCAGACTGAGACATTTTCTCACTCCACCCTTTGATGCTATGCTTGTCACAGAGACTAATGTGCTGTAGTCTGCACCTCCATCTAAGTCTCCTTCCTTGGCGTATGGCCAGCTCCCAATACTGGCCATAAGCCCTCACAGCCCTATCAGGTCAGGGCCCCAAACCTATTCCTCTTGTAGTCTTCCCCATCTCAGGCCAAAAAGCCTGGAGCCATCTTTGACTCTCATATCCCACACTGGATCCATAGCAAATCCTGTGTGTTCTGCCTTAAAAATCTACCCAGAATCTGCTTCTCAACACCACTTCCACCACCACCACAGTCTAAGGGACCATACTCTCTCACCTGGATTCCTGCAATAGCTTCTTTCTTTACTGGCCTCTCTACTTCTACCCTTGTCTCCCTTCAGGCTACACAGCAGCCAGAGGGATTTTCTTTAAAAAAGAGATGTCAGATTATATCACTCCTCTGCTCAAAATTTTCCAATGGCTACCTATCTCACTCAGAATAAAACCCTACATGATCCAGGTCCCTATCTACCCCTACGACTTTATGTCCATACTCCACTCTCCCCCTTACAACCTTCAACTCTAGCCACACTGGCCTCCTCATGGTTCCTAAAACACAACAAACACACTCCTGTTTCAGGGCCTCTGAACTTGCTGAAGCCTATGCCTGGAATGATACTCAAGATATACACAGTTCACTATTTCAGTTCCCGCATACTTCTGCACAGATTTTCTCAGGTAGGCCTTCCCTATACCCTTACCCTCCTTTATTTTTCTTCATGTTTATTCATTTATCTGTTTCCCTCCACTAGAGAGTAAAGTGCAAGAGAACAAACTGTTTTATTCACTGCTGTATCTCAAATACCTAAAACTGTGCTTGGCACGTGGTAGACAATAAACACTCACTCAATAAATACTCACTGAAAGAAATGACTGGATGCCCTGCAGGATCCCAAGTCTCCCAAGTTCTACTTTACCTCCCCATCCCCAACCCCTTCCTGTTTTTGGCCTTCATTCCAACTCTCAGAAGTCCCCTCTTTGCTCATTCTTCTAACTGAACCAGGTGATGAAACTACTGAAAAAGCTACTGGGGTCATATACACAAAGATAATAATAGTGTATTGAACTCACCAGTTGACAGTACTGCCCCACTTCTGAATATATCCAGAAGAGGCCACCAAAGTTAGTAAAGGGCCAAGAAGCCAGAATATAAGACCAGATGAAGGTACCAGGAATGCTTAGGGTAAAAAAGAGAGGACATGGGGAAGATTTTAACTATAGTCTTCAAACACTTGAAAAGCCATCACAGGGGAAGGATGATTAATTATATACAAGTCCTGAAGGCAGGACTAGGTCCAGTGGGAAAAAGTTCCAGAGAGGCAAAGTCTGGATCAATGTAAGAAAGATATACATATATTTTCTTAAAACAGTCAGATCTATACCAAGGATGGAATGGCTGCTGGTTACCTGGCCTGGCACCTTTTCTAGCTCTCCTTTAATTTATCATCTCCCTCCCCTACTCCAAAATTTCCCTCAGGCCTTGCTTGTATTGTCCATAAAGGAATGAAAGGAAATTGCTCTTTCCTAAAACGATTACTGGGCTGGGAGCTGAAGAGAATGCCCGAGCTGTAGTTTATCTGGACCTCAGCAAAGTCTGTTACTCTACTCTTGGCTAGATGAAGAACCTGGGTTTGAATGTGACTAACAGGCTATTGCCAACCTAAAGGAGGAACTACAGTGGTAACTCAGAGCCTTAGGCTCAGTCCTTTTCTGTTCAACATTTAAGTAAGAGGGTCTGTAGGAGTACAACGAGGCAGTGTTGCTGGTCAAACTAGTAGACAGCCTGAAACCAGGAGACTGGTCACTCTGCAGAGTAAGGGAGAACAATGGCCCAAGTCTATGAAGGAATAAATGCAACATCCTGTACTTGAATCTAAACATTTCACCTAAACATTGTACAAACACCAGATGGGGGTGTGTGAGGAGAGAATGGGCCAAACAAGTATAAAAGGGAAATTTAGCATTTTAATTGGCTCAGTATAGTCCAAGGCAGCTGGAGGATACAGCTCCCAAGAGTTAATACAATCTGAGGTGACATTAATAGAGGAGAAAAGTCCAGAATGAAGGAGAAAGCCATGTCTTATTCTGAACTGGTCATTAATTCAATCAAGAAATCTTTAACAAGGGTCTACTATATGCCCGGCACTGTTACAGATGTTAAGCATGGAATAGTGAGGAAAAAAAAAACAAGGCCTTATCTTGATGGATCTTACATTTTTCATGGGGAGCCAGATGATAAAACAGTAACAACAGTAAATATCAATACCTTCTACTGAGAAAAATAAGTTAAGGTGATAAAGAGAGCTAAGAGAGCAGAGCTATTTTGAATAAGGTGGTCAGGGAAAGCCTGAGGAGAAAGCACTTGAGTTGAGCCAGGAACAGGGCCAGATTAAGGCATGTGTGGGGCCTAAACATTGATAATCTGTAGTGCCCCCTCCTCTGCTTACTTACACATTAAAATGAGAAATTAAAACTTCTCGTGCTAAGTATTAATATTTTCAGTATTTTTTTTAACGTTTGCTATGTGAGTATTATATTATTACCCAGGTTAGTATTATATTAAATGTATGCTAGATTGTGTCTGCGTGTATGCCAAACATATTTTAAAGTTAAAGTTATAAATATTATTGTTTACACACCTTAGGACATAACTCTGTATGTAAATGCTATACAGTTAAAAAGTAACTTGACTGAATTCATTGCAGTGGTCCACTTATCTGTGTTCCCTCGCTTATGCATGTCATCTGGGACTGGAGTTCCTATTGGTTGTTTACCAGAACTCCCTAGTGTTTGTATCATGGCAAAGAGCATTGCTGGCTCTCCTGGCTGGAGTTCCTGGATCAGAAGACATGGATGAACAAGACAGTTCTCTCACAATGGATCAGAGACCTGTTATCTATTATAATCCATCTTCACCCAATAATTGCTCATGTTGGACCCAGCTGCATATTGAGTGAATGCAGGCAAGAGTTAGACTCAACAGCCCACCCCTACTTCTTGTTTATTAGAAAGAAATAGTATACTTCCAAGAGACAAGCCAAGATAAGGAGTTTCAATGGCGAGATAAGGAGTTTCAATTACAAGGGAGGCGACTGTAGGAGACAGATGTCAAGAAGGTGTGTAGGGGCCTCATAGCTTAGAAAACCTTGCAGGTGGGCACCCTGGTAACCCTGCATAAACTTTACTTCCAGCCAGCACATTCGCACACTCTGAACCTGGTATCAGTTTCATTTAGTGACCTGCCAGTTCCCTTCTACTGCAGTGCTCACTTTTCCTTGTGTCCTGTCTGCTTGGCATTTATGGGTTTTTGCTTTGGACAACTGGTGCCCCTGTTTTGTTGATGCCCTAAGCACGTGCTTACCTTGCTTACTGGGTAATGCGTTCCTGGCTAGGGAAGAAATGAGACCTAGCCATTCAAAGATCTGAGGGCAGGAGTGAAACAGGGAGCCCCAAATGCAAAGAAGGGAACCAGCCTGGCACACTCCAAACACTCAGAGAAAAGCCAGTGTCACTGAAGCGGTGTGAAAGAGAAAGAAACTGATAGGAATGGCAGGCACCTGGAGCACTGGAGTCCTTTGTAGGCCTCACACTTTGAGTCATATTTACCAACAAGATAGGGATGAGCCAGAAGACCAGGAATGACTGACAGAACTGAGTCTATTTGGCCTAAAGAAGATTTCAAGGGACATGATGGCTATTTCCAAATTCATGAAAGGGTTTACATCTTTAAGAAAACAAAAAACTGATATTTAGTCTAGGTGAGTGACTCTAGAGATTACAGTGTACATCTTAAGGAGGTAGATTTTAAGCACAGCATACAGGAGGAAGAGGAACCAACTTAGGAAGAAATGGGCCAAGAGAAAAATATAAAATGCTCAAAGGCAAGCCTCTTATACAAATCCCCAGAAAGGTCCGACACAATTAGGAGAAACTGTCTCCAAAAAGAAAAATTTACATAGTAAAATGAATAAAAAAGAGGGAAACCACGGGCCCAAGAGGCTGAGAAGGACCAGGGTTTTAGGTCAGGAGGAAAGATTCAGAGTAGGATAGTAGAAAAAACTTGGTTCTCTGGGGCCAGACTCTCCTGGGTTCTAAGCCTGGCTCTTCCACTCACTGTGTGTGTGTCCTACTCTAAGTTGCCAGAATTTATAAAATCAGAATATCACCACCTACTTCCCAAGTTGCTATGAAAATGAAAAAATGTAGAGCATTCAGTCAGTACAGTGCCTGACAATATAGCAGAAATCAAATAACAGTTCCCTGGGTAACTAATGTAACACTTTCTAATACCTCTGGCCTTCAAGAGGACCTAGAACTACCTTGAAAATTACCTATCCCCACCTTATTCAAGTGCATATGTTTATAGGGCTGTTGCCCCTAAATTAAATGGCTTCCAGACTGTTGTTTTAACTTCCTATCATTCTTCTTTCACTTCTATTACTGTCAGCTTTCAGCACTCACCTCTAGATGCTGTTAGTACGGCAGCTCCTCTCCCTGTTTTTATATGCTGCTTTTAATCTTATGGGGGTTTAGAAACCAGACTGCTGAGCTTGTTACAACACCACATAAAAATATGAATAAATTAGTGCTGTGCAAGGACTTAAGGATGATGATGGTTTGCTTCCCTCATGTTTTTCAATTGGGCTCTGGAAAAATGAGGATGCCAGATAAATAAGTTATTACTATATAGAGTCGCCAGGGGTGCAAAAAGTTAATGCACTTAGCTGCTAACCAAAAGGCTGGAGGTTCATGTCCACCTTGGAAGAAAGGCCTGGCAATCTACTTCTGAAAATCAGCCACTGAAAACTCTGTGGAGCACAGTTCTACTGTGACACACATGGGGTTGCCATGAGTCAGAACTAACTCCACGGCAACTGGTTTTACATGGATACATACATATTATATGCCTTTTTACATGAAATCATTCATATTTTAAAATAGTCAAAAGTGGAACTTCTTCACAGGGTAGTCATAAGAACAATGATAAGATCCAAGCTTGGCACCCAGGCCACAGCAGAGCCAGGAGCTGTAGAATGTTAGATACACAAGACAAAAGGCGGTGGCAGAAATAGCCTGGAGATTTGAAATGGGAGGGAAGGTTGGAGCTGCCCAGTCTAGAGTTGAAGAGCACTAGGTGGGGACAGACCCCTCTACGTACCCTCAGGCAGGCAGAGAGAATAGCATGCCCATGATGCACTGCTACAGTGTGAAGAGAGTGGCTTACCATAAGTGTCTTCTCAAAATGAGCAGCTGGGCCGGGGGTGTGTGGGCAGTATGGAGAACCCAGGGCCATAACAGGCATAGCCTTCCTCTTCTGAGATGATGGTAGGGAAAACAGCCACATCTCAGTGGTACTAATCAGGGAGTACAGACATACGCTGGGGACAGGCTCTTGAAGACTGCTTTAATATCTATGCTGGCAGTGGCCTTGAAGCCACAGTGTGTAAGTGCATTTAAACCTGCACTTTGCAGCCCACATGCTACAAATCTGGGCTGTCGAAACTGCCTGGCTTTGTCATCTGTGCCCTGGATCCTCACCCTTGTGAAAAGATTGAGGTGAGGGTACAAAAGAGGACCCACAGACGAGGAGGAGAAGGGTATGGGAAAAGATTTACAGTGCAAATTTCTATGAGACCCTCACCCCTTTAACCTTGGGAGTGGCAAAGGTGTGGTGGCAAATATGTCAGGGACTAAGATGCTAGGGATTCTTATAGCATTTCCTTCTCACTTTTCCTCATTTCCATCATGCTGCTTTATAATTTGCAGAGCTTTCCAAGCTGCATTTCTCATTTCATTCTCTACAACATCCCTGCATGGTTGGTGCACACACAATAGGCATATGTGGAGGAGGAACTCCCATTTTACAAACAGGGAAATGGAGATTGGCCAAGGGCACATACTGAAACATAAGATAAAAAACCCAGGTTCCCCAACTCCAACCCAGTTCTCTCCAGGTCCCTATCTTGTGCTTGCCAAGTGTTTTTAGGATCCCATGCATTACAAGTCTTTTCTTCTCCTTCCAATGTTGTGTTTAGCCTGGGCCTCTGCCTACTTGAAGGTTCTTCTTCCTATCTTTCAGCCTTTTAGCCCCCTTACTAGAAATGCCATTTCTCAAGAAGGAGCCCCAACTGCTGCCTACTCTCCTGGGCCCCTCAAATAACTGGATCATCTTCACCATCTTGAATCCCTAAGGAGGTCTATCTTCTTAGACTTTTTAAGAAAACAGCAGCTCAAGGAAGCCTGATAAGTTAGGAAGAACAATGGTATTTTCAGTCAGACTGGCCTGTGTTCTAATATTAGTTTTGTAGATTCCCAGGAGTGAACCCTGGGCAAATTATCTCACCTTCCTGAGCCTCAATTTCTTCACCTGTAAAATGACTAGATTAAATGAGATCCATAACACAATAGGTTCTTAATGTGTTGATTTCCCTCCCCTTCACCATCTGCTGTCTTCCCTCTAAGCTTCCCAACTTCCCCTACTCTAGCACTGCATCCTCACCACCTCTCATGATCACATTCTGCAGGCTGATAAAACTATAGGATTTCCTGAAGCTGACTATGGGCTTGGTAGGTCACAGTAGAGACTGAAGTTAGACGTCACATTGAGAGAGCTTGTACAAGGATGACTTTAGCTATCAGGTCCCAGGATACCCCCCAGCAGAAAGCAGCTGGTAGAAACAAAAAAGAAATGAGCTTGCTTTACCTTATTCAGGGAAAATGATCTCAGGACTTCCCATGGCAGCTCCAGGAAAGCTATCACAAGCCTCCTCCCAGTCCAGGAGGCTGCTTATGCCAACATCCAATTTCTTAGACATGCAATAGGAGAGTAACGACTTGTCAGTTATTTGTATGAGGGTAAGGGAACAAGAAAGGAGCCCTGGTGGTGCAACAGTTAAGTGCTTGGCTGCTAACCAAAAAGATGGTGGTTTGAACCCACCCAGCTGCTCCGTAAGAGAAAGATCTGACAATCTGCTCCCATAAAGACTACAGCTTAGAAAACCCTACAGGAGCAGTTCTACTCTGTCACATGGGGTCGCTGTGAGTCGAAATCAACTTGTTGGCACCTAAAAACAACAACAATAAGGGAACAAGGCAAAAATAATCCCCAAACTAGTGTCCCTAAGGAGCTCCGGTCGCACAGTGGTTAAAAGCTCAGCTGCTAACCAAAAGGTCAGCAGTTCGAATCCACCAGGGGCTCCTTGGAAACCTTATGGGGCAGTTCTACTCTGTCCTATAGGGTCGCTACGAGTTAGAACCGACTTGACAGCAACAGGTATGGGTAGTGTCCCTGCATCTTGGCCCAAGCTTGCCCAGATACCCTCACTCACCAGTACCAAGGCTGAGTTCAGCCAGCTGTTTCCTCCTTTGGATTACAGGGACAGCACCAGCTGCCTCTAGGAACAGGACTCGCCTGCAACAGAGACAGAAGTCAGTCAAGGGTCTTGCTCAGGATAGGCATAAACTTAGGTCAATGCAGGCATTCAGAGTTTCTGCCCTCATTAAGTTTGCATCCTAGTCAAAGATACAAAGGAATTAATAATTGAATATATAATTTCAGGTAGTACTAAGTGCTATGAAGAAAAATAAAACAAAGAGAAGGAAGAATGACAAGGGGTGGGAGTGGAGTATATTTTAGACAAAATGGGCCTCTCCAGAAGGTGACATCTAGACAGAGATCTGAATGAAGTAAGCGAGTAAGAAGACATGTGAAGATCTGAGAGGAAAGTGTTGGGGGTGGGTGGCAGTGGCGATGGTGAATAACAAGTGCAAAGGCCCTGAGGCAATAATAGACAAGAATGAGCTTGGTATGTCTGAGGAACAAGAAAGTCAATATAGCTAGAATGCAATGAGTGATGGGGAGAATGAGATAGTAGAGATACATGGAAGAACTAATGTTCCTTATTTTACATGAGAAAAACTGAGGCTCAGAAGTTAGGTGACTCGCCCAAGATCAAAATTAAGTCAGTGACAGAACTGAGAATGGAACTCAGGCTTCCTAAACAACTTTCTGTCTCACTTCTGGGTCAGATTCCTCCAGGCTTAGATAACCTAGACCCCAGCTAGGAGAAACTTTCAAGCACTCGGAGGTTGGTGTCAGGTTCCTCCGCAAACACATTACTCTGCTGAGTGAGGACGGCTGAAGAACACAGAAACCCCTATATATTCCCAGGAATGTGGGGTAGAGGTGACTCTGGGCTAAGAAGAATACTAGCTCACATCAGGCACTGTTGTAAACCCTTCATTTGTATTAACTTATTTAATCTTTACAATAATCTTGTTAGGTTAGTGTGCTATTATATTCCCCTTTTTACTAATGGGGAAACCGAGGCCTGGAGAAGTTAAGTAAATCTGCCCAAGTCGCACAGCTAAAAAATGGTGAAGGTGAGATTTGAATCCACGAGGTCCAACTCCAGGGCTTGCCTCTTAACCATACACTATAACACTTCTCAAAAACAGAAGAAAAAAGGCAGGAAATATTTTCTCTAGTCCTAGCTTGGGTGCTAACCAAAAAGGCTGGCAGTTCGAATCTACCAGCCGCTCCTTGGAAGCCCTATGGGGCAATTCTACTCTGTCCTATAGGGCTGCTATAAGTCGGAGTTCACTTGACAGCAAAGGGGTTTTTTTTTTTTCAATCCTAGCTGACATGGTTCAGAGCCCCCAACCATTTACACCCAAATCTGAGATCCTCTCCATTTCCATTTACTTCCTGCACAAGCTTTTTACAAAATACAAGTTGAATGGCTCCCATGTCCTTCAGCCAGGAAGTTCCAAAAGCTTCTTTAATCTCTACCTACTGTAATCATAAAGCTATGATGATAATAACAATAGCCCTTTAATAGCCACTAACATTTACTGCACACTTTGAAACAGACTAGGTACTAGACTAAGCACCTTACATGCATTATCTTATTTTAGAGAGGGAGTGAGAGTTGCTCCAAGACATGAGTAGAGGGATCTGTGGGGGACTCTGAGCCTGGAACAAAGCAGCAAGCACATGGTCCTGAAGGATCTCTGCAGCCCCAGGTCAAAGGACTAAGGCAGAGCCACTAGGGGGTGGGTGGTAAGAGGGTCACACAACAAGCACCTCCAATTCACCATGTCCAAACTGAACTCATCTTCTCTCTCCCAGCCTCCATAGCTCAGTGACTGGTATAACCATTTCCCAGGCACTTAAGACTCCAAATGTTTGTGCTCTCAATTCTCCTTCTCTCATTCTCCATTCCCACAATTGCCAACTCTTTGTGGGTTTTTTGCTCTCAAAGCTCGACATCGAAACTGCTCCTCTTTATTACCTGTTGTGTCAACCTCCTCTTGGTTCAGGATCTCATTATGTCTTACCTGCACAGCTGGAATATTTCTTAAAATGTATTGACATTACAATGACAGACTGTTAACAGCAGCCTCCTCCCTGGTCTCTCACTATTCTTCCCCAAACCCCCTGCTCTAGTCCATTGGGTCCATACTGTCAGACTAATGCCACTCCCCTGCTCAAAAAATTCCCAGTCACTGCATTGCTCTCTAGGTATGTTATGATTTGGTTACCACCTTGCCTGTACGACAGGCTTCCCAGCTCCCATACTTTTGTCCATGCTGTTTTCTTGCCTAAAATATCTTTCTTCATTAGTACATATTCAAATCCTTTGTAATCTTCAAGGCCTAGCTAATCTATGAAGTTATCCTGAACCCTTTCTCACCACACTTTCTCTTCCATGTTCCTGAAACATCTCTGGCTTGCAGCTACATCCACCTCTGGCCTCACCATCAGTTAAGGCACCAGGAATACAGTTCCCCTATTCTCCTTCTTGCTTGTAGGGATTCCTACTGCTTCCAGAGAATGGAGATCTAGTCGGTTAAGATTTCTGTTCTCAGTCCTCATACACTTATTGAAGTCTGGATCTGTCTCCTAACAAGAGACCTGGGTTCTAATGCGAGCCTCAGATTCCTCATCTACAAAATGGGAATGCAATTTCCATCCTGCCTACAGTACAGGAATTTTATAAGAATCAATGTGATAGTATGTGAGGAAACGTGAGGAGTTAGAAGACTCTCATCCAGGTCTTTTAACAGTTCTGTCTGCTGAAAAACACTGAGCGCAAATATAAGCCTTCTACACAATCAGTTAAACATTTCCTAGGCCTAGCTGACCTTATTGTGTACATAGCTCTGCGCTAAGGGTTGTAGGGGATACAGGGATGACTGAGAAGAGTCCTCATCCTTAGGCTCCTTAAGGTCCACGGTAGGAAGGTGTCAACTTCCTGCAAAGGACTAGTACCAATGTTAGGCAGTCTCTAAGAGTCCAAAGAGTGCTATGTATTATAAAGGCAGAAAAAGAAACCAGTCTAGTCTGGGGTGGCCTCAGAAGCTTCACAGAAGAAGTGACACAGTCCTTGATGCAAGATGGAAGGTAGAGTGGCAGAAAGACATGGCTACTATGCACCAGGCACTGGGCTGTTATGCTGTTAACCCTCACAATACCCTATGAGGTAGATGATGGCATTCCCATTTTATAGACGAGATAACTGAAAGTGGGTGAGGTTACAGGTAAGTGTGCCAGTGTGCCATTCAAGGTCAAACACCCAGTAAGTAGCAGAGCTAGGATTTGAACGGGGTCTGCACAAATCAAAACCTAAGTGCTTTCCCTTACTTCATGGTCTGCCATAGCAACATGAAAATAGGACCAGATAATCTTTAAAGTTCTTTCTACCTCAAAATTCAATGATTTGGATGAGCATTTAGGGGGGAGGAGGAGCTGCGGCTATGTCTTCCTCATAAGACTGATCTTTAAAAGCAGAATTAGTGTCTTATTCACTATAACATCCCAGGTTATCTGACACAGACCCTGGCAGGTAGGAGGCACTACGGAAGACCCTGGCAGGTAGGAGGCATAACGTATTTGATGATCATGTGAGTGAATAAATGCATAAGTGAATGAATGAACACCCACCCCACAAATCTTGTTCTGAGGTTAAAAGTAAGGTTCAAAATCTCAAACGCCATGTTCTGACTCTCAGCCCCAGAATCTACACTAAATATCTACTAATCTGTTGGCTGAAAGAGCCCTTTTCCCATTCTTCTTTTCACAAACTAGGGGAGAGGTGAGGACAGAAAAGGAAAAGACACAAAGTTTGGTAGAGAGCAGAAAGAGGAAAATGAAATGGAGTGAAAAGGAGAGAAGGGTAAAGAAGGAGAGAAAAAGGAAGAGGGATGCTTGGGCAGGATTGTCTAAGGCCTGGACTTTGGAAAAGGTTTATTTTTCGTTCTGTTTCCAGAACTAGGGATTTTCATTTTCTTTTCTTAAGAGCAGCCAAGAGGAATTCCTCTTTATAAATTTTAAATGAAGGGAATTTGCTTGTCCAGACCCCAGACTAAATCTGTCAGCAGTGGGGCAAAGTGAAGCATTTAAAGTCGTGCTCCTGGGTTCTCCCCACCTCCTTACCACTGTCCTGCCCCAGCCCAACCCCAGCCTGGTATTCCTCTGCTCTCTCCCCTACTGAGGGTTCCAGTAAAAGCTAGCTGCCATTCAGTCACTCGGACTCATAGAGCCCACGTGTAGCAAAGTAGAACTGCACTCCACAGAGTTTTCAATGGCTGTTTTTTTGGCAGTAGATTGCCAGGCCTTTCTTCAGAGGTGCCTCTGGGTGGACTCAAACCTCCAACCTTTCGGTTGGCAGCTGAGTGCGTTAACCATTTACAATACCCAGGGACTCCCTACTAAGGGTTACTCTAGGCTAATTAATTAAGCCCTGAGAGTCTATCCTTCCTTATGGAAAAGGGAACACCAACATCTGAACTCTTTCCCATGGCTTCCTATCAAGAAAGCTTTGTTGAACCCAAAGAGGGAAATGGTTCTCCCTTTCTGCTGTATGAGTGGACAGGGTAAAGATGTGCACAGAGGAGGCAAGGTCCATTAAGAACTCTCCAGATCCTGGGTCCTAATACAACTCACCCTCTTCAGGTCTATAAACAGGTACCCCTCCTTCTTACTAAATTAGTAGAGACAGCACTGAGCTAAGAGTCAGAAAACCTAAAGGCTAGCTCCAGCTTTGTCTCTAATTCACTGTGTGACCTTGGGCAAGTATTTCACCTTCCTTAACCTTAGTTCTCACATCTGTAAAATGAGGATGATAGTATCTGCTCTTCCAAAGGATCTTCTGAAGGATGGAATGAGACTGACAAGAAACAGTTTAACTGTTTGAATCTATGTTTGGTTTGATATGAAGTGGTAAAGGAGGAATACGGGAATGCTTCTTTAAAAAAGAGGGGCTCTACTCTTATGCACGGCTGGTGGGAATGCAAAATGGTACAACAATTTTGGAAAACGATATGGAGCTTCCTTAGAAAGCTAGAAATAGAAATACAATATGATTCAGCAATCTCACTCCTAGGAATATATCCTAGAGAAATAAGAGCCATCACACAATTAAACATCTTCACACCCATATTCACTGCAGCACTGCTCACCACAGCAAAAAGATGGAAACAACCTAAGTGCCCAACAACAGATGAATGGATAAACAAACTATGGTACATACACACAATGGGGTACTATGCAACGATAAAGAACAATGATGAATCTGCAAAGCATCTCACAACATGGATGACATCTGGAGGGCATTGTGCTGAGTAAAAAAAGTCAATCACAAAAGGACAAGTATTGGAAGAGACCACTACTATAAAAACTCATGAAAGGGTTTACACACAAAAAGAAACAATCTTTGATGGTTACAAGGGAGGGGAGGGGTGGGGGTGCAAAACACTAAATACACAATAGGTAAGTGGCAACTTTGGTGAAGGGGTAAGACAGTACACAATATTGGGGAAGCCAGCACAACTTGTTCAGGGTAAGGTCATGGAAGCTCCAAGGACAAATCCAAACTCCCTGAGGGACCGAATTACTGGGCTGAGGGCTGCAGGGACTATGATCTCAGGAAACATCTAGCTCAAATGGCATAATATAGTTTATAAAGAAAATGTTCTACATTCTACTTTGGTAACTACCATCTGGGTGGGGTCTTAAAAGCCTGTGAGCCGCCATCTAAGATACTCCACTGGTCTCACCCCTTCAGGAGCGAGGGAAAATGAAGGAAACCAAAGATAAAAGGGAAGGATTAGTCCAAAGGACTAACAGACCACAACTACCAGGGCCTCCACCAGACTGAGTCCAGTACAACTAGATGGTGCCCGGCTACCACCACTGACTGCTCTGACAGGGATCACAACAGAGGGTCCCGGACAGAGCTGGAGAAAAATGTGCAACAAAATTCTAGCTCAAAAAAAGACCAGACTTACTGGCCTGACAGAGACTGGATAAAACCCAAGAGAATGGCCCCCTAACACTCTTTTAGCTCAGTAATGAAGTCACTCCTGAGGTTCACCTTTTAGCCAAAGATTAGACAGGCCCGTAGGGCAAAACGAGACTAAAGGGGCATACCAGTCCAGGGGCCAGGACTAGAAGTCAGGAGGGGACAGGAAAGCTGGTAATAGGGAACCCAAGGTTGAGAAGAGAGAGTACTGACATGTCATGGGATTGTTAACCAATGTCATAAAACAGTATGTGTACTAACTGTTTAATGAGATGCTAGTTTGTTCTGTAAACCTTCATCTAAAGTACAATAAAAAAATAAATAGAAATAAAAAGGGGGGGCTTTATCACCTTTCAGTTGAAAAGATCTGCTCTGAGTGAAGGAATTAGGAAGTGCTGTGGCAGACACAGTGTCCCTGTCGGTACCCCCATGAAAAGACAGTCAGGCACCAACCAAGACTAGAAAAAGCTCAAGAACTACGTGCCTGTAAATCCCAGTGCACTCAAGTAGAGAGAAACTAAGAACCACTAGAAGTCACATACTGCTCAGGGAAAGTAAGAGAAAGGAAGTAATGACCAATTTAGTGGTAAAGAGCTCAAGGCTTTGGAATCAGAGACACCAGGGTTTGAATCCCAGCTCTGCCTCTTACTAGCTTTGTGACCTTAGGCAAGGTACTTATTTCTCTGTGCCTCAACTGCCTACATCTGTTTAAAAAGGTTCCTGTTTCATAGGTTATTGGGAGAAGTAAATGAGACAGCATGGGAAAGCCCTAAGCTCAGGGACTGTCATAAGTGTTCAGTGTTAGGTACTGTTTTTCCATTCGAATATCACAAAAAGAATGAATCAGAAACAACAAAATAGGCCTAGGAGAAAGGAATGAAATGTACATTTACCATTTAAAAACAACAAACAAAAAACCCTGCCCCCCACTCCAAGACACCATAGTAACTCAGAAGTGAAGCCACTCCCAAAGTCCACCTTTCAGCCAACGATTTAGACAGGTCTAGAAAACAATAACATGTGTGAGGAATGTGCTTCTTTGTTCATTCAATCAAGTATAGGAGATCAAATGGGCAACACCTGCCCAAAAGGAAAGAAGAGAAAGCAGGAATGAACAGGAAAACTGGATGAATGGACATGGGGAACCTGGGGTGGATAGCGGGAGAGTGCTGACACATTGAGAGGACTGCAACCAATGTCACAAAATGTGTATACATTTTTGAATAAGAAACTAGTTTACACTGTAAACTTTCACCTAAAGCACAATAAAATTACAAAAGATTACAGCCAAGAAACACCATGGAGAGGCTGTGAATCAGAATTAACTCAATTCGACAGCAACAGGTTTGGTTTCATTTTGGTAGTAAGGTTTTACTAAACTAGATATATACCGAAAACTTAATGGTCTAGAGTTTGGGTTGCAGAACCAATCAAATCCTTCTCTCCACCAAATTAAGTTCTGCGACCATGTTGAATTGTTTAACATTTCAATGCCTCAATTTCATCACTAGTGAAGTGTAAACAAAGACTGCTGCCATCATGTTGACTCGACTCATAACGGTGCTATAGGACAGAGCAGAACTGCCTCAATAGGGTTTCCAAGGCTGTAAATCTTTCTCCCATGGCTAGTGAGTTCGAACCACCAACCTTTTGATTAGCGGCCGAGCGCTTAACCACTGAGCCGCCAGGGCTCCTAAATTTACTATTACCTGTTATATCGTGCCCCACTGCCCAAAGCTGTAATTATTCTCATTATTCCTAATAACCTTTTGATCAGCAGAATTATCCCCATCTTACAAAGGAGGAAACTGAGCCTCAGAGAAGTAACTTGCCTAAACACACAGGGCCAGAAGTAGAACTTAATGGAACCCAGGTCTGACTCCAAAGACTACGTTCTTTCTACTATATACCCTGCACTTTCTTGTGCCCAAAGTTTAGAAGGCCCTTCATATCAAAATAGGCACCAATAATAAAGTTTTAGGAAACTAGACCAAATTCTCCCATCTGGTACCCGATGAAGTAACTGCTGGTTTTCCATGGCTGGGGTAAAGATGGGAAGGGTTGGAATCCAAGTGCACTATAAAGGTGGAAAGTTCCAGAGTTGTAGGACTTATCAGGCCTCCCAAGATGCTGTCAGCCTGTTGTTGCAGTAAGAGAGGGGACAGGGGCTTTTGCTAAATTGGATCCCACACCCTGTAACAAACAGGCAAGAAGCCATGAGAAGTACCTAGGCTGAACTGAAATATCTGTTCCAAACACCCTACACACTGGGAGAGAATACAATCATGTGAACACCTTTGCAAGAATCAGCACATACTCTTCTAAGTGTGAATATTCTCCCTACTTCTGGGAAGCGCTTTACTATGGCCCAGATGACTGGAAGGCAGATTGAAAAGAAGCGCTTCTACCCTTGGGCCAGGCTGTTATTTTGGAGTATTTCATCTAAAAAATAATAGGGAGCTGGTTCTACAGGAGGTATAGGGAAAGCTAGCTGGAGGCTAGGGGAAGGAAAGGAGCAAGGAAGTGAACTAAAGAGAGAAAATTATGGGTAGGACTGGGGCTTGGAAATCAAAGGCTTTTGGTAGTGTGAGGAAGCAAACAAAGGCCCTGGAACAAGAAAGGGAACACTTCAGAGGGACAGGGACAGATTTTGATAGAAGAAATTATCTCCTACACTTAAAAAACATTTTAAAAAAAAGCATGTGAGGGCGAGGCCAGGATGGCGGAGTAGTCAGATGCTTCCTGTGGCCCCTCTTACAACAAAGACCCGAAAAAAAAACAAGTGAATCGATTGCATATTACAATCTAGGAGCCCTGAACATCAAAGGCAAAGTTGAGGAATTGGACTGAGTGGCGGGGAAGGGAGAGATGGTTCCGGAGGCAGCGGTGAGTTGCCAGACCTGACCTGGTGGGAGCCAGTGTCCTTCAGGCTGAATCAGCCCACATGCAGAGTGAGGCAACAAGTGGTGCTTGGGAGTCATCTTCCACACTGGGAGAGGCCCAGTGGCAGAGAGCCTACTCGGCCATCCAGAACCAGTGAAAATCAGCACTCAAGCAGCTAAGAATTTGCGTCTGGCCTACCGCACAGATCAAAAAACACCCCATTTGGGAAAAACCTCTCTCCCATTTACCTCCTACCTCCCCATTCTGCACTGGGTCCCAGGGCAGCTCCAGTGATTGCCGAGTCACCTGGGCCAGAACTAAGACCCGTCACACGCTCTGAGCCATTCTCCTGGCCTTGGAGAGGGAACAAATTAACAAACATGGAAAAAATAAGCTGCTGGCTCCCCTAAGCCAGGAACTCAGGGATGGCACAGCTCCTTTGCCTAGGCACAGGTATAAGCAGTCCACGGACTCTGAATGCCTTTCACCCCTGTCTTAGTTATCTAGTGCTGCTACAAAAGAAATACCACAAGTGGATGGCTTCAACAAAGAGAAATTTATTCTCTCACAGTCCAGTAGGCTACAAGTCCAAATTCAGGGCGTCAGCTCCAAGGGAACTCTTTCTCTGTCAGTTCTGGAGGAAGGTCCATGTTATCAATCTTCCCTTGGTCTGGGAACTTCTCTGTGCAGGAACCTCAGGTCCAAAGGACACGCTCTGCACCCGGCACTGCTATCGTGGTGGTATGAGGTTCCCATGTGTCTCTCCTCACTTCCCTCTTATATATCTCAAAAGAGATTGGCTTAAGACACTATCCAATCTTGTATACCTCATCAGTATAACTGCCACTAAGCCATCTTATTAAACTGAATTTATAACATATAAGGAAACCACATCAAATTACAAAATAGTACACAATTATACAATACTGGGAATCATGACTCAGTCAAGTTGACATATTTTGGGGGGACACAATTCAATCCATGACAACCCCTGCATAGATTTGTGTGGGCCCATTTCAACACTGCAGGCCCTCATTACCACAGTACAACAGGGTATATACCTGAAATCTAACTTCAACTGTGTCAGCTGTGAAGTGGCAGGTTTGTGACATCTGACACTGCTCTGCCCATTAAGCAGATTCCTCACCTGCCCACATCAGGGGCCTGAGGACCAGTGGCTCCACCCACGCCACCTAGCCACCCGCGACAGGGGTCCAAGAGTAAGTGGTGCCCTCCAGTCCTTACAGCCAACAGCACTGGGCACTCATAGTCAGGCTGCAAAACCCACCCACCTACGTGCTATACGGAACAGGGACACGCTTTCTTCTCGGACACTTGGGGGCGGCTGTCAGCACCCTGCCTTGCTCAGCATGTGACCCCCTGCTGCGGCCAGATGCCTGGGCCTATACCAATTACCCATACCTGTCTAGAACTGTAGGTGAGAGCATGCACCACACACTTGGTGGCCGACTATCTGGACACCTGAGCTGAATCCATACAGGACGAACAGGTGGACTCCTGGACTCACATACTTAGTGGCAGGTCTGGCCATCTGGCAGCAGGACGTTGGAGTTTCAGAGGCGCCAGTGACTGGGCCAGCTCACATGAGCAGCCTATCTATCTGGGCATATCAAAACAAAACAAGAAGCTAGGACACAGTAAGCAAACAGAAAATAAATATGGTAACTTACTGATGGCTCGGAGACAACAGTCAATATCAAATCACATAAAGAGGCAGACCATGAAGTCTTCAGCAAGCTCTCAGAATAAAGAATCAAGAAATTTTCTGGAGGAAGAGACTTTCTTGGAATTACCGGAGGCAGAATACAAAAGATTAATGTACAGGACTCTTCAACAGATCAGGAAGGAGACCAGGCAAAACCAGATTAGAGAAGAGCATAATGACAAATTTAACAGGCTATAAGAATCCACAGAGAGATAGCGATCAGAAATCCAGAAGATTAACAATAAAATTTCAGAATTAGACAACTCAATAGGAAGTCATAGGAGCAGAATTGAGGCAATGGAAGTCACAATTCACGACACTGAAGATAAAGCACTTGACACCAACTTATTTGAGGAAAAATCTGATAAAAGGATTTTAAAAAATGTAGAAACCCTAAGAATTATGTGGGACTCTATCTAGAGGAATAACCTACAAGTGACTGGAGTCCAGAATGGGGGGGATAACAGAAAACACAGAGAGAATTGTCGAAGATTTGTTGGCAAAAAACTTCCCTGATATCATGAAAAATGAGAAGATATCTATCCAAGATGCTCATCGAACCCCACATAAGGTAGATCCCAAAAGAAAGTCACCAAGATGCCAAAAACAAAGATAAAGAGAGAATTTTAAGAGCGGCTAGGGATAAACGAAAAGTCACCAACAAAGGAAAGTCAATAAGACTAAGCTCGGACAACTCAGAAGAAACCATGTAGGCAAGAAGACAATGGGATGATATATACATATATAAAGCCTTGAAGGAAAAAAATTGCCAGCCAAGAATTATATATCCAGTAAAACTGTCTCTCAAATATGATGGTGAAATTAGGTCATTTCCAGATAAACAGGAGTTTAGGGAGTTTGTAAAAACCAAACCAAAATTACAAGAAACACTAAAGGGAGTCCTTCAGTTAGAAAATCAATAACATCAGATAATAACCCAAGACTAGAACACAGGATAGAGCAACCAGATATCCACCCAGATACGGAAGTCACAAAAATAAATCAAAGCTAAAGCACTGAAAATAGTGAAAAAGAGATGTCAATATGTAAAAGATGACAACATAAAACAAAAAACAGGGACTAAAAAATGTAGACATAGATTTTTCATATGGAGACGAAGTCAAGGCAATATAAAGAAATAACAGACTGGTTTAAACTTACAAAAATAGGGGTAAATATTAAGGTAACCACAAAGGAAACTAACAATCCTACAAGTGAAAATAAAAAAACTAGAAAAATATAAAGACTCAGCAAATACAAAATCAACAACAATGAAAAAGATGAAAAGAAAATACATAAAAAAAGACTCAGCACAAAAATTAAATGGAGCAAATCAACTGTCAACAACACAAAAAAAAGACAGCAAAATGATAGCACTAAACTCATACCTATCAGTAATTACACTGAATGTAAATGGACTAAATGCACCAATAAAGACACAGAGAGTGGCAGAACGGATAAAAAAAACATGACCCACCTATATGCTGCCTACAAGAGACACCCATTAGATTTACAGACACAAACAAACTGAAACTAAAGGATGGAAAAAATATATCAAGCAAACAACACTCAAAAAAGAGCAGGAGGGGCAATATTCATCTCTGACAAAATAGACTTTAAAGTAAAATCCACCACAAAGGATAAAGAAGGACACTACAGAATGATTAAAGGATCGGTACAGCAGGAAGACGTAACTATAATAAAAATTTACGCACCCAACAACAGGGATCCAAAATACATAAAACAAACTCTAACAGCATTCGAAAGAGAAATAGACAGCTCCACAATAATAGTAGGAGACTTCACCACACTACTTTCAGTGAAGGATAAAACATCCAGAAGGAAGCTCAATAAAGACACGGAAGATCTAAATGCTACAACTTGATCTGACACATACCGAACACTCCACCCAACAGCAGCCAAGTATACTTTCTTTTCCAATGCACATGGAACATTCTACAGAACAGACCACATATTAGGCCATAAAGCAAGCCTTAACAGAATCCAAAGCATCGAAATATTACAAAGCATCTTTTCTGGCCATAAAGCCTTAGAAGTAGAAATCAATAACAGAAAAAGCAGGGAAAAAAATCAAACACATGGAAACTGAACAATACCTTGTTCAAAAACTACTGGGTTACGGAAGAAATTAAGGATGGAATAAAGAAATTCAAAGAATTAAACAAGAATGAAAATACATCCTACCAGAATCTTTGGGACACAGAAAAAGCAGTGCTCAGAGGTCAGTAAGCAATAAATGCACAATCCAAACAGAAGAAGAGGCCATAATAAAAACATTAACCCCAAAACTGGAACAAGTAGAAAGAGAGCAGCAGAAGAAACCCTCGGGTGCCAAAAGAAAGTAGCGAGAATTAGAGCAGAATTAAATGAAATAGAGAACAGAAAAGCAATCGAAAAGAGTTAATAAGATCAAAAGCTGGTTCTTTGAAAATATCAACAAAATTGATAAACCACTGGCCAAACTGACAAAAGAAAAACAGGAGAGGAAGCAAATAACCCAAATAAGAAATGAGATGGGTGATATCACAACAGACCCAACTGAAATTAAAAGAATCATAACAGAATACTATGAAAAAATGTACTCTAATAAAT
>NW_004443944.1:30065229-30082719 GCF_000243295.1 Trichechus manatus latirostris
CAAACACCAGAAGAGAAACTAGATAACTGGGAGCTCCTAAAAATCAAACACTTATGCTCATCAAAAGACTTCACCAAAAGAATAAAAAGACAACCTACAGAGTGGGAAAAAATTTTTTGGCTACGACAAATCCGATCAGCATCTAATCTCTAAAATCTACAAGATACTGCGAAACCTCAACAATAAAAAGACAACCCAATTAAAAAATGGGCAAATGATATGAACTGGCACTTTGCCAAAGAAGACATTCACGCGGCTAACAGACACATGAGGAAATGCTCATGATCATTAGCCATTAGAGAAATGCAAATCAAAACTACAATGAGATACCATCTCACTCCAACATTAATCCAAAAAACACAAAATAATAAATGCTGGAGAGGTTGTGGACAGACTGGAACACTAATACACTGTTGGTGGGAATGTAAAATGGTACAACCACTTTGGAAATCGATTTGGGTTTCCTTAAAAAGCTATAAATAGAAGTACCATACAATCCAGCAATCCCACTCCTTGGAATATATCCTAGAGAAATAAGAGCCATCACACAAATAGATATATGCACACACATGTTCACTGAAGCACTGTTCACAATAGCAAAAAGATGGAAACAACCTAGGTGCCCATCAATGGACGAATGGATAAATAAATTATGGTATATTCACACAGTGGAATACTACACAACAATAAGGAACGACGATAAATCCGTGAAACATAACCTGGAGGAATCTGGAAGGTATTATGCTGAGTGAATTTAGTCAGTCGCAAAAGGACAAATATTATATAAGACCACTAGTCTAAGAACGCAAGAAATGGTTTAAACACAGAAGAAAACATTCTTTGATGGTTACGAGGGTGGGGAGGGAGGGAGAGGGGTATTCACTAACTAGATAGTAGACAAGAATTATCTTAGGTGAAGGGAAAAACAACACACACTACAGGGGAAGTCAGCACAACTGGACTGAACCAAAAGCTAACAGGCTTCCTGAACACAACCACATATTTCGAGAGACAGACTAGCAGAGGTAGGGGTCTGGGAGCCATGGTTTCAGGCGACATCTAGGTCAATTGGTATAACAAGGTTTATTAAGAAAATGTTCTGCATCCCACTTTGGTGAGTGGTGTCTGCAGTCTTGAAAGCTAGCAAGCAGCCATCTAAGATGCTTCAACTGGTCCCAACCCACCTGGAGCTAAGGAGAATGAAGAACACCAAAAACACAAGGAAAATATCAACCCAAGGGACAGAAAGGGCCACATAAACCAAAGACTTCATCAGCCTGAGACCAGAAGAACTAGACAGTGCCCAGCTACCACCAATGACCACCCTGATGGGGAACACAACAGACAGTCCCTGATGGAGCAGGAAAAAGTGGGGTGCAGAACTCAAATTCTAGTAAGAAGACCAGACTTAATGGTTTGATTGAGACTGGAGAGACCCCAGAAGACATGGCCCCCGGACTCTCTGTTAGCCCAAAACTTAACCCATTCCCGAGGCCAACTCTTCAGACAAAGATTAGACTGGACTATGGGACGTAAAATGGTACTTGTGAAGAGTGTGCTTCTTAGCTCAAGTAGATACATGAAACTAAATGTGAGCTTCTGTCCAGAGGCAGGATGAGAGGGCAGAGAGGGTCAGGAACTAGTTGAACGGACATGGGAGATCCAGGGTGTAAAGGAAGAGTGTGCTGCCACAGTATAGGGAGAGCAACTAGGGTCACAAAACAATGTATATATAAATTTTTGTATGAGAGACTAACTTGAATTGTAAACTTTCACTTAAAGCACAACAATAAAATAAGTAGCATGTCCCAATAGAACCCTTGCTGTTTAGAGCACAGCAGTCTCTAGGGCCTGTGGGAAGACTGAATGAAGGAGGTGTTGCTGAAGTGATCTCTTCCTCAGGAGACAGCAAGGAAAAGGGAAGCTGGTTTCTCTAGGCCTCCGGGGAGACAACCAAGGCAGGAGCAGTCTCAGGAGATAATCACAGCGTAACAGCTCCAGGCTCAATTAGGCAGAGCTCACCTGCAGATGGCCTCCAACCCACTTCTGCTACAATCAACAACTGAGGGCTCAACAACTGAGGGCTTACAAATGCCCACACCCAGCAGGGAGTACAAGATTGGACTCAAAGCGAATAGTCCTTGTCCCTGGAAGCAAGCTAGCCAATCTATTTGCTAGATCTGTTCTAACTGCCCCCCAATCTCTCGGCCTCAAAATATAACTCCCTCAACCCTTTGGTGAGGCCGGGTCTTCACAGCCTTGGGCAAACCCATAGTCTTGCAGCTCTACCAGACTCCTCCCAATTACAGGGATACCTGACCTTGACTCTCGTAACTGGCTCTACCGTGTGGGTTGCCTATGCCTAGGAATAATAAACCACCAACCAGCTGTGTTGCCATGGTGGTTGAAAAGATGACCTCACACGTAATAAAAATGCAGCCAGATCACAAAATGGCTCAGAAACACCCTTCCCCCACTCCCCAACAAACACAGGTGTCACAAAAGGGGGCCCGGGAGGACAACTGGCTGCTTAATGACAGGTGACACTAGGCTCTGCAGCCCAACCCATGTCCATGTACAGGAATATTATGCATGCCAAAAATAGCTGAAACTCAATCCAGGCAGTCACCAGGCTGCCTGGAAGAATGTCCAGAGAATATAAGAGACACGCAAGGCAATTGTTCTGGCCTCTACATTCTCCGGGCAGCTATCGGTATTTCTCTTTCCTCAGCTAAAGCTGTCTCCAGTTTTCCCCTCCTCCTTCCCTAGAAGAACCAACCCCGCAGGAATCATCAAGGGAGGCACAACTAATTACTGTTTTCTTTTCTCCATGCTAATGAGACAGTTGGATGGTTCCCCTCCCCCCTCCTGAGTTGGAAGCAAGAATCTAAGCCTTTATAATCAGTAACCAACATAGCAAAACTTGGGCCAGACAGTACTCTGTGCAACTGAGACTGTGTAGAAGATGGCTTTCTGTCCCTGGTGAGACCAGAGCTGGAGGGCTCCCACCATTTTACACAAGGAAGGGAAGGCCAGAACAGGGAAGGGATCTCTGTCCAATGTCACACAGATGGAAATCTGTGGCAGGGCCATGACCAGTCTCCTTACTACCAACCAGGGCACTTCCCCCATTGCCCAGACTTCCTACAGTTCAGTTCTGGGGGTGTCCTCAATGTGGAGGCTGGAACTGCAAGTTTCAAGTTTATGTATGGATTTTTAAACAGGTACTTAAAAAGCAATGACAATGCAGATGTGGACTGGGCCCAAGAATCCCAGTTCTGGGGTGGAAGAACAGGATCTGACATGATGCTAATTTTGCTCAATAATTGAAATTACGAGTAAATGGTCAGACAAAAAAACAATCTGAATTTTAGCTGAGATTCAGCTCAATTATGTGAGACTGTAGGTATCAAATGTGGGATCTGGAGTTATCCTCAGAATGAACTTCAGATCTGGTAGATAAAGGAGCTCCTGAGTATAGAACACTAGGACCACAGAATGTTCAAATTCGAAGGGACTTCAGTCTGCTAGTCCAATCCCCTTATTTCAAAGATGAAGAAATTGAGCTCAGCACCACTCTCAGCTGAGAGGGCCCCAGGTGAAGTGGAAGGACTGAAGGATGCTGTAGCCCAGAGCTAGCCATGGCCTGCCTGAAAGCCATGGCCTGAGAAGGAGGAAGACAGAGTCTCTGAGAAAAGGAGCCAGCATTTGCAAATGCTATCCTGAGAAGAAAATGGTTCAAGTTTTTAAAATAATTTGGGATTATTCTGGAATAATTCGTAGTATCTAATGAGGATTTTTTTTTTTTTAAACCTGAAGATTGGCTCCTGTCAGCCTCTACAGTCCCTTCCTTTGCCTTGCCTCTCACTGCCTATCCTAGCTCTATCCTTTCAGGTGGAATTCAGCAACTCAAATCTAGTTCTCAGATTAATTCTGATTCCAGGTATAAAATATTTAAACACATTCTTAACCCTAACACTCACCCCCTACCCATGCTGTTGTTAGCTGCCAACGAGTCAGACCCTGACTCATAGTGATCCCATGCACAACAGAACAAAACGCTGCCCCATGATGTGTTGCGGATTGGATCATTGTGATCCACAGGTTTTCAAGGGCTGATTTGCAGAAGCAGAACACTAGGCTTTTCTTACTAGTCTGTCTTGGTCTGGAAGGTCCACTGAAACATGTTTATCATCACAGCAACACCCAAGCCTCCACTGGCAGACAAGTGGTGGCTGTGCATGAGGTACACTGGTGGTTCGGTGGCAGAATTCTCACCTTCCATTCAGGAGACGCAGGTTCCCCTACCCATAAGACCTGGATATCAACCCTTCCTCCCTGTTATTCTGTGCCACAGAGCTGACCAGGGGCTCCTTTTGGTATTCCAAGATGCTGCCAGTGCTGACCACCCAGCTTCACCTTTTAGAGGGCACAAAATCAAATGCTCTAGTCTATAAATGGGCCCAGGACCAAGTGAAAGCCCCTGCCTTGGTCACCTGCCTAAAACCTCAGGCCGCCTTCTAAAACTAAAGCCAAACTCTGAATCCAATGCCAGGCCTTCCCCTACCAATGGCCATTCTCCAGAGGCTGCATGTCAGTCCGGACTTCTACCCTCTCTCTCCACCTTTCGGCAGGGAAGGCAGAATGGTGTAGAAGCAGCAGCCAGCAGACAGGCCTGGGTTTGAGTCCCAGCTCTGCTACTTAGACCAGGTATCCTTAGACATTGTTACTTAACTGCCCTCACGTAGTCTCTTAATAGCTTTTACCACTGTTACTTGTCTGTCTCTCCTCCCACTCTCCCCTACTTGGAGCAGGGAATATTTACCTATTTCCCTGTATCCTCAATGCCCAGTGGTGAGTCGGTCACTGTCAACTGAATGATCCTCTCTAAAACTAAGTTCTCACATCTGGAAAATGGAGACAATGTCACCTATCTCACAGAGTTTTAAGGATAAAGGAAAAATATGTATGTAAATTACCTAGAACAGTACCTGGTCCTTTTTCCATTACTACATCTTGGATGCTCAGGGCCAAATGTCTGCTTGTACTGAACAAGACTGCTCATCCTGGAGACATCACACCTTGTGGAACCTCTAGAGTTCCAGGGTTTCACTCTAGTAATCAGATCTAATACCAGTTCCTGGAACCCTGCCAGTAAAAACAGCTTGAGCTATGACTACTCTCCTCATGGTCACAGGTAATGAGTTTCAAGCAAATGAGGTGTGAGCATACACTAACATACAGGTAGTCCCCAACTTATAACATATTTGAGTTACTACGGACCACCCTTACAACAATCTTTTTTATTTTTATTTTTTTATATCTTATTGTTAGTAATATCTACTACATACAATGCTGCAGCACATAATTTGACAATGTTGTAATTCTCAGATGTTCATTCACAGATGTTCAAAGACTGAATTTATAAAGATACTGATAATAAAAGGCAATAATAATGAAAACTTAAAAAAAAAGAGAGATATTGATGCTAGAAGGGTTCTAGTGGCGCAGTGGATAAGAGCTATGGCTGCTAACCAAAAAAAGAGAGATATTGTACATCAGAACTGACTTACGATGGCGTCGGTTGGAACAGAACCCCATCATAAGTTGGGGACTACCTGTACTAGACTGAAACACAGGGAGAAATCTGGAGGGAAGCAATAAAAGGAAAAACGCTGTGTTCTGAAACTGAGGCCTTAAAGAAAAAATCCCAAATCCCCAAAAGTGTCTCAAGTCATCTGTATTGAAGCCTACAGAAGGGTCAGAGATGTGAAATGAATTGGCTGAGGTCATGTAACAGCTAAAGGCAGAAAGCAGCTGGGAACCCATACTTCCATCTCTGTTATCTAGTCATGTTTTTTTCTATCCTAAGGATAGATGCACAATGTTGCAGAGAAAAGGAGTGAGGCATAGGGGGATCATTGTAGTGGCAGGGGGAGGTGCATATGGGATGTCAAGTGGTCCTTATAGTTTCTGGCTGGGAGAGGTGATTGACAGAGAAATCCAGACCAGGCATCTCACCGGGTGGCTCTAGCTTGTGCTGAGGTAAAGGAATCAGAGATAAAAGGAAGAAGAGAAGGATCCTATTTTCAGAGCTCCTTGTCCTTGACCTCAAACTGTATCCTTAATACTAGCCACAAGCTGACCCCAGATGCCCTGGACCAGCAGACAAGTCTTCTAACAAGCACAGATCCTTAGTCCCCAAAGGGAGGATTTCACAGAGGGAAAAGGTTCAGGGCATGCAGTCCAGCCTCAACTGAAGAGAGGACTCTAAAGGTATGTGGTAAGACTCATCAGGAGCATCACCTCTGGGTGTAAGGGATTTGGTGTAAGCCTCTATCACACAAGTATAGTTATCCTAACTTGTGGAACATGTAGAACCAAAGACTAAACCGACAATGGGGGAAAACGAAACAAATACATGAAAGAATTTTTCTCCTAAGCCCAGAACAGAGTAACATTCCTTCTGGGTAAGTGAGCTTGTCACAGGCATGGGGTACTTAGCATATCTGCCATTCCAGGATTATGGCTGTCAAGTTTTAATTACAGTAATTAGAGTTAAAAATGTAATTTCATTTCAGGGGTACTTTGAACAGATTCCATTAATTTCTTTTTTTTTAAAGAACACAGAAAGGAGGGGCAAGCTGAGTGGAGCAAACAGAGAATTTTGCTATCAGAGAAGCAAAGCCATTTGCCTGTGCCAGATGTGCTTTCAGACCACTGCCAGGAACCCACAGGATCTCCGCAGGCTTGGCCCAGAGGACAGAGGACTGCTGCTCTTCAGCTTTCCTCTTCTCTTCCCCACAGAATTCTAGAAATAAGTTTCAGCTGGTACCTGCTAAAAGAGTCACCTCCTTTTCCCCACCTGCTGCCTTCCTATGTTACTGCCATCCAATGGCTACCTCTACAGCCCTCAGTCTGGCAAAGGGCAAGCGATTGTGGCCGTCCATCTGATTTGCTACATGTTAGGGGATGCACTAATGTCCACCCCTTTATCAAGAGTGCCTGGACACACCTTTATGCTTTTGCTTCTGCTAGTCCTCCAGTCTGGGGTGCCCTCCCTGCCTTGACTGTCTTCAACTCTTACTCTTCCTTCAAAACACTGCTCAAAGTTCCCTCCCCCCAGGAAAGCCCACCTTCCTGCCTCTGTAATCTGAGTCCCTTTTATATGCCTCTAGTAAACCACACACATTATACTGTGGTTTGTTTCTTTGTTTGATTCTGATACTAGATCCTGAAGTCTATTTAGGACAGGGCCTGGGTCTTCTTCATCCGGGAATCCTTAGCACTAGCACAGCCCTGACACATAGAAGATATTCAACAAGTTATTTGCTGAATGACCAATTGTAGAAAAAATTTGGTCTGACCTTACTCGGGTTTTTCCAATGCTTAGAAATATCCAGTCATCAGTCCCTCCCTCTGCCTTGCATACGACCGGTTCAGAAACCTGACTCTGCACTCTACGCAGGAGGAAACCCTCCCACTGATCCCAAAATGATGACTGATCTCTCCCATTAGAGCCTGCCATTCCTTAGGGACCATGTAAAGGAGATGAGAAAGCAAAAGCAAGCAGAGTATCTCCCTCCACTCCCATACCTCCCTCACCACTGGTTTAAAAGAATTTCCTCTAAACTCTGAAAGGATCCAGAGGGCCTGAGCTCCAGTTCAGTCTACAGAAGAGTAGAGGAGGGCCCTGGTAGAAAACAAGTTTGTCAGCTTGGAACTGGAGTTGCAAATGCTCAGGAATATTGTAGTGCAGTACATTAAAGAATATGCTATGTGACACAGGGTGGCCAAGTCACTTCACGTCTCTGAGCTTCTGTTTATTTTTCCAACCTATCCCAGTACATTTTGGGGAGAATTAAACACACAAGGGGCTTAACCCAATATTTAACACTTAGTAGGTACTCAATAAGTGTTTTTTTAATCTGAGGAGTGGAGCCTGTGCTATGTACCTAGCAACATCGTATGTATGAGTTTATAAAGGGGAGGAAAACAAGTCAAAGGGGGAAACAACCTAAACATTCCCCCCATTTGCTCAGGGCAGCCCTGCCTGCTGGTCCCAGGAAGGAGGGCTATTCCAGCAAAACTGTTGTGTTGACAAGTGTGAGCAGATCCATTTCATGGTACTCATATTCTCTCCAGCTGGGAGCACTCCTGAAGCGTCCTCCCAGGCTCCCCAGGCCTGGCTGCAGGCCCATATTGATCCATTTCTAATTAGGAGCTGTGTCTGTGCTTCTAACAGAAGGTCAGGGCCTAGGCTGCCTCTGCTGGCCTCTGGTCAAAGTCTGAAATGCCCTGCCCATACCAGACCCAGAGAATAGACACAAACACTTCACGTCCAGTCGTCACTTATGAGGTGAAAAAAGATCCCAGATTGAACTTGTCATGAAGCAGCACGAAATTTTAGAGCTGAAAGGATCCTTTATGAGCATGAGCTTTGTTATATGACAGATCAGAGAGCTGAGATCCAGAGAAGAAAAGATATTTGTCCAAGATGGCACAGGAATATAATGCACATCTCCTTACTTCTAGTTCTTACCTTTAGATAAGTGTTTCCCAACCTGACTGCACAAAAAGAACTCAGGGAATTTGTTAACAATACAATTTTCTCAGCTCCACCCCAGAGATTCTGATTTGGAACACATGCTCTGGTTCTCATTTGCTAGTTAACTATGTGATCATCATCCAGTACAAGTGAATCCTGAAATCACCAGGTCCAGTTTAGACCTAGGTTCAAGCCCACCCTGCATCATGATAGTGCGGTCTGGGAGCAACCACCCGTTATCTGATCCAGCCCTCCCTAACCCCTACCATAATGGTTATTCTGTGGGCCTTAGTCTGAAGGATCTGTCATAAATGGTTCAGACTTCCTAACAGTCCACTAGCTTGGCTGTCAGCAAAGGCGTTTCCTTTAAAAACTAGTCTGAAACTAAAATGTCTGTTATGAAGATAAAGATACTTAAGGAAGGGGGTGGTAGTGACACCCTGGGTGTAAGGAATGTGTGGGACCTGTCGCGCAGGCAGAGACGTCTGAAGGTCTGTGTAGGCATGTGTGTAGGGGAGGACTTGTGTATATATGTAAGGGAGTGGATGGTGTGATATTTGTGAGATACTTTTGTGGCATGCACAATTCTGGGTAGAAGACAGTGGGAAAGCAGATGTCACACAGTAAGAGATGCATACCTGTGTGTGTATATGAGCGAAAGGGGGAAGAGATGATCTGAAAGTGTAAAGGAGATAGTACAGATGTGTGTGGAAAAGAGGAAATATGTGTGTCTTTGCGACTCATTTGTGTATGTATGTATGTATATGTTGCAAGGCATAGGAGCCTGTAGGGATGCGAAGGAGTGTGTGTGTCTGTGTGGCCTGTAAACCTGTATGCACAAGAGGAGGAGAGATCCATGAGCATTTCTGACTCATCCAGCCCTGGCTTTGCCTGAAGGCTCATACCACTCAAGGGCAGGCCTGTCTGCAGAAAGTTCTCATTAAAACTGACATTTTGACAACTACTAGAAAAAAATAAAATGATAATGACACCCCCAGCACCGTGGGAGGTTAAAAAAAGTCAATGCCAATAAAACATAAGAGACAGATGAGAGGCAATTACGCCATGATTACTTCTCAGCTTCCAAGGGGAAGCATTATTTGGAGTTAAATATTGTGTAGCTGATTCCCATCTCTACCTAAGGGCCTGGGTTACCTGAGGAGAAGACCAGGAAACAAGAAAGTGGGAAAATGGATAGAGAAAGGCAAATAAAATAAAATTTAAAAAAAGAGTGGAGATATGGGAAGATGAAGGAAAGGGAAAGGGTTGATACAAGAAAAGCGAAAAATAAGAAGCGAGAGTCACAAGAGATAGGAAGGAAAGAAGAACAGAAAAAAAAGGTAGAAAGGAAAGAACTTCCTTTTGGCTGGCCCAGTGGTTTAATACACATTCTAGCAGAAATTCTGGATGAGAGGTGGTGGATTAGTTGGTTGAGCCTAACCTCTGTACTTCCCCACTTGCTTTTACTCCAACCGTTTCCTCCATCCAGAACATTTTTCCCACCATCTTTGCCAAATGAACTTCAAACTCTCCAAAACATATTCAAATTCTACTAGCACCTAGAAGCATTCAAAATTTCTCCCAGTTAGAAGTTATCTCTCAAAAACTCTCGTAAACTTCCAGAGCACTTTGTTGTATTTCACTTGTAGCACTTACCGTCCAACTTTACACTGCGGTATCAGTACAAATACACTTCTGTCACACACACACTGCCAGCACTATTGTGCCAGGCCTGTTACAGAGATATATGGGAAACAGAGACAAGCAGAACACTGTTCCCTGGCCCATAAGGCCTCGTTCTCATGAAGGAGATAGAACTGGGAACAGTTTGGTATGATATAGCACCACAGCATAACTACAGAAGTAGAAGCAAATTGCAAAGAGGATCAAAATTAATTCTGCTTGTGAAGTAATCAAAGAAAGCTTCACTGAGGAGGTGGCTTTTGAATTGCTATGAAAAAATGAATAGGAGTTTCTCGGGTAAAGGGAAGAGGTGACTATTCCCTCAGAGGGAATAGTCAAAGTCATGAGAGAGGCTGGCACATCCTGGGAACTGTGCTATGAGCAGAAGCAAGGGTGACAGTGGGTGTTACGTACTGTGCTGCTGACATAAGGGGGCAAAAGTGAGATAGTACCAGATTGTAGGGGACTTGTAACCAAGCCCAAAGATTAAATTTTATCCTTTACAACCTGAGGGGATGAAAAAGAGGGGGTAGTTTAAACAAGTTCAATCGCATCTATTTAGTTGCCCTACTTGAGAGCAAGTCCTCTCAAAAACCATGGAAAGCTCTGCTTACTGTAGTGGTGTTACAAGTATTTCCCAAGGAGAAGAGCAACAGTGACAAAAAAACAAAACATAAAAAGAGGGAGGGCGGAAGAGGCTGCAAAAGGGAGGTAGTAGGACTCTAGAATAAACGAGCTAGAGGAGAGGAGAAGAGGCAAGGAAGGCACAATGAGGAGCAGATCTATCTCAGTGCTGAGGCTCTGTGTTGTTGAGCTATCCACTACATCTTTCTAGATAAAAAATAAAATAAGATCAATCTAATGCTAGTGACAGAAATAGACCTTTTGCACAAAGATGAGGCTGAATACATCACCAACTGCCATTTCAACCCTCTTCTTCCTCAGGATGACAGATGTATGCCAAGAAATGGAGTTAGCCCAGAACTACAATCTTTCCCAAGTATGACAGAAACCCCTTGCCCTGTGCCCTGAGTCTTCTATGAGGCAGGAGCACAAAACAAAGGTCTGGTATTTGAAGTAGGACCTGCCCAGGGCCCTCTGACTGGTGCTTATTAGGGTCCCAAAGGAAAGCTCTGGTCCCTTCTCTGGACCTTAGTTTCATGTGCAAAACAAGGGGAGTGAATGTGACAATCTCTAAGGGTTGAGACAGTCTATAAGTTTACAGAAGCTTCCCACAGAGCGCGAGGTTTAATGTAGGAATTTGTCCTAATTATCGAGTCTCTTAACTTCATTCTTTCCACTCCAAGCTATAGCCAGTTTGAAGCCGAGAAGGAGCCAGGCCCAAAATGGCAGCCATCCCTGACACAACCACTTATCTGAACCTGTCCAGTGCCTAGTTCCTGCCCAGATCTGTATTTTTTATCTTACAGGTCATAAGCAGGTGCTCAGGTCCAAGGATGTGTCTCTTGTCTGTTCCACACATTAAAAAAAGAAACACATAGGAGAGTTATTCATTGCAGCTAGGAGGGAAAAAAACCAGGTACTAACTCATAAGTAAAACAATTAGGCTTGAGTTAGATGTGGTTTCTTTCATGAGACATTAGATCCACATCATTTCACAAGGACAAGGTTCGCTGAGTCTTGACTAGTTTGCTGTCTTTGTCCTAAGATAGGCAAGGATACTAGCCAACACGGGCACCAAAAGTTACTAGTAAAATGAAGATAATTCACCTACTTCCAGAGGACCTAAGAGCTCACTATAACTGGGTGAAGTCCTTTCAATATTAGAGACTGCTATTTAGAGCTGAGTTGGCCCACAGGAGCCAAGTAGTTAGCAAAACTGAGTTCATCTGACCAAGTGATCCAAAGTAAAAAGTGCTAACCTGATGATAAATGGCAACTGGAACTGGGCTTTGGTATCAGAGAGATGATAGGGAATGGTATGAGCTTTGACAAACTTGAAAATGAACTTGCTCTGTCTAAAGGAGTCAGCCAAAGAGGAATTAGTAAGCAGAATGAAGCAGAAAAATGAAGGACCATGATGGTGTAAACTCAAGGCTTCTGCCAACCAGGGATGATGCTCTGAGGGGCTGCCGACAGATTAGAGCTGTGTCCTTTTGCCTCAAGAATCCCAAAAAAGTTAGGCTACAAGCTTCTTACATGTGGACAGGTAAGTGCACAAGGATCCACTATATATATATATGTCCACAATATAGGGAGTCTCTGGTAGGAGCGAAGCCTTCAGCAGAAAAGCTGGGTCCTATTCCTGCCCCTGTGAATAGGAAAATTGCTCATGGTCAGCATTAGGCACCACCCCTGATACTTCCTCAAAATGTTCCTCCCTCTTACGTGAAATTAGTCACCCTCACAGCCCACACGGCAGGGCCTCTGATTTCACACACAGTATCTCCACTGCAAGGCTACCCCAATCTCTCCAGGCTGGTGTCCAACTGAAATTAAAATAAAACACTGAAAGTCCCACGAAATATGTACGCAGGCTGGACAAGGGGCTGCCAGTTTGCAACCTCTGATCTCTAAATAGATCTGGAACAGAAAGGAGTCCTCAGAGGACTCCTTACCTTTGTCAGAGGAGCTGCCCCTCCAAGGGGCTATCTAGGGTCCTAGATCACTAGGTTCCTGAGCTTTAGAACCCATGATTCCAGTCTTCTTTTCTGGCCTGATTCACTATCAAAATTATTTTTTAAATGATAGAATCAAAGAAGACATTAAATACCTATTATGTTGAAGGAACTCTAGCGATACAAATGCTCTGAATCTTTACTCCTCTTGAATTTACTACCTATAGCAGTTGTCTGTCAGCCTGGACTCCATGCTGCCTGTCTGCCACCCACATCTAATACAGATCTAAACCACTACTCAGCTTGACCTGACTCTCATATACCCCTTCTTATTTTAATGGCCTGACTCAGCCAGTAAAATGAAGGGTCAGCAGCTTGGTTCCCCAAAAGGGGTATCTTTAAAAACTCTTCCCCCTGGATGTCACAACTAGAAGTTCCTTTTCTCTGCAAAAGAGCAAAATTGCCCCATTACAGTTACATGTCCTTGGGAGTGAACAGTATAATGTTAAATGTATGCTCTCCCCTAAATCTGGCTGGCATTTCCCATGCTTCACTCCATCATTATCCTATCATCTCCAGATTCCCTCACATTTCCATGAAAACAATCACACCTTTGCCAAATAGAAGAGAAAAACACTAGCTGCCCTTGAAACAGTAACTCAATCCAAGGAGGAAAAGTTTTTCTGCTGGAAAAACTTTGTTTCTTTTTACCAGGTCTCCCAAGCTACATTTATGAGCAGGGAGAACACAACAAAAATGGGCTTCAGGAAGAGGCATCTCACAGCAGTGAGTGGCATGGCATGGAAGAGGATAAGACAGGATGCAGGGAGGCTGTTAGGAAGCTCTTCTGAGGAATTAAGGATCTCACAGCCCCACTCAAGCTCCATGTCAGAAAGACGGTATGGCCTTACAGTCCCTGTCTGAGTACATGTTCCTTGAAGACAGTCTTACTCATGAGCATCACCCACAGCATCTAGTACTATGCCATCACATGGCAGGCACTCAAATGGCCATAGATGCACAGGATACTAGTCCTGTAAAAGGTCTCAGTACACATATCAAAGAAACTAAGTCCTAGGGAACTTAAAATGATTTGCCCAAGCTCATAGAGTAGGTTACTGGTGAAATGGAAAGAGCAAAGGCTTTGGAGGCAAGTAAATCCAGGCTTGCTATGTTGCTTTGAGTCAGTCACCCAATCTTTCTCAGTATGTTTTCTTATCTGCAAAATAGGAGTAATACCTATTTTTGCAGGGTTGCCATGAGGATTAAGAGATACTGTCCCCTAAATACAATCACCAATTTACAGAAGACAGAGAAACATATTCAGCAAAAACATATTCAGGGATGCATTCAGCAAAATCCAGAGCATAGAAAACTATAGGAAAAATAACTCAGTTTTTTCAACAAATAAACTGCAAGGAAAAAAAAATAAAAAAGGAACTTATAGATTAAAAGAGATTTTAAAAATATAACAACCAATTACAGTGTGTGGTGTTATGCAAATCCTTAATCAAACAAACTAAAAATAAAATTATGGCATCTATGAGACAATTGGAAATTTGAACACAATCTGGATTTTGATGATATTAAGGAATTGTTAAATTTTCTAAGGTTTGATAATGGCATTGTTGGTGTGTTTTTTAATCTTTTAAAGCTGCACAGGGAAATTATGATAGCTGAGATTTTCTTCAAAACACAAGATGAGAAGTATGAGTATAAACAAAATAAGACTGGCCATGAACTGATAACTGTAGAAGCTGAGTGATAAGTGCATCGTGCTTCACTAACCTAGTCTGTCTACTTTCGTATGGTTGAAATTTTCCGTATTAAAAATGAAGAAAAACTGTCTAGGTTCAAATCCTGGCAACTCCATTTACTAGCAGGGTCACCGTGGGTATATTTCTTCACCTCCCTAGTTCTCATCATCTGAATGATGGGGATCAACAGAACCTACTTCTTAGGGCTGAAGTGAGAATTAAATAAGATTTAGCACATGCAACCTTCACTAACTATTAGCTCTGTTAGTATGAACACAAGGTACCAAGTATGCAATCTTCAAACAGCAATTCATGGTAGCTATTATTAACATGGAAACCCTGCTGGCATAGTGGTTAAGAGTCTGGCTGCTAACCAAAAGGTCAGCAGTTCGAATCCACCAGGTGTTCCTTAGAAACCCTATGGGGCAGTTCTACTAGAAACCCTATGGGGCAGTTCTACTCTGTCCTATAGGGTCACCATGAGTCAGAACTGACTCGACGGCAATGGGTATTACTAATATGAAAGGCATAGCTAGGTCTAGAACTCAAGTCAGATTTTTAATCACGTACTTGACTAGTCGCCTCAAAAGAGGGCCTAGAGGCAGGGCCAAGATGGCAGAGTAGTCAGACGCTTCCGATGGACCCTCTTACAACAAAGACCCAAAAACACAAGTGACTCGGTTATATATGGCAATCTGGGAGCCCTGAACATCAAAGGCAGAGTTGAGGAACCAGACTGAGTGGCAGGGGGAGGGAGAGATGGTTCAAAAGCAGTGAGAAGGTGCCAGACCTGACCCAGCGAGAGCCTGAGCCCTTCAGGCCTGATCACCTCGGGGGTGGGCGGTGAGGCAGGCAAGCAGTCCTGCTCAGGAGGCACGTTTTTCCACACCCAGAGAGACCCAACACCAGAGACTCTACACGGCCACCCAGAACCAGTGAGAAGCAGCCCTCCACGAAAGATAAGGACTTGCACAGCGCTTACTGCAGGGATCAAAAACACCCCCCTTAGAGGTTCCCGCTTCCTGCTCTGCACTGGGTCCCGGACTGGCTTCAGCAATTGCTGAGTCCCCTGGGCTGGAGGTAGGATCTGTCACACCCTCGGAGCCATTCTCTCTGCCTTGAAGAGTGAACAGATGAACAAACGGGAAAAAATAAACTGCCCCTCCCCTAAGCCAGGAACCTGGGTAGGCACAGCCCCTTTGCCTAGGCACAGGCATAAGGGATCCACGGACTTTGACTGCTTTTCCCCCTGCACAGACTTACGTGGGCCCATCTCAACAGCACAGGCCCTCATTACCGCAGTACAACAGGTATATACCAGAAGTCTAATGTCAACTGTTTCAGCTGTGAAGTGGCAGGTTCTTGACACTTGACACTGCTCTGCCCATTAAGCAGGGTCTTCACCTACCTACATCAGGGGCCTGAGGACTGGTGGCTCCACCCATGCCACCTAGCCACCTGTGAGAGGGGCCCACGAATAACAGGTGCCCCCCCACTCCTTACAGCCAACAGCATTAGATGCTCATAGTCCAGCTGCAAAACCCACCCACCTACGCACTCTAGGGAACAGGGACACGACTTCCTCCTAGACACTCAGGGACAGCTGTCAGCCCCCTGCCTTGCTCAGAGTGTGTCCCCCTGCTGCAGCTAGATGCCTGTGCCTACACCAATCACCCATACCTGTCTAGGACTGTAAGTGACAGCCTACACTAGACACTTGGTGGCTATTTACCTGGGCACCTGAGCTGAATCCATACAGCAGGAGTGGGCGGACTCCTGAGCTCACATACCTAGTAACAGATCTAACCACCTGGTGACAGGACATTAGAGCTTTAAAGGTGCCAATAATCAAACTAGCTCATATGAGCAGTCTATTTGGGCATATCAAAACAAGAAGCTAGGACACAGTAAGCAAACATAAAATAAATAAATATAATAACTTACTGAATGGCTCGGAGACAACAGTCAATATCAAATCACATAAAGAGGCAATCCATGAACGCTTCAGCAAGCTCCCAAAATAAAGAATCTAGAAATTTTCCAGAGAAGGAAAAATTCTTGGAATTACCAGAAGCAGAATACAAAAGATTAATATACAGAACTCTTCAAGAAATTAAGCAAAATGCAGAACAGGCAACAGACGAAATGAAAAAGATTAGAGAACAGCATAATGACAAATTTAATAAGCTGCAAGAATCCATAGAGAGACAGCAATCAGAAATCCAGAAGATTAACAATAAAATTTCAGAATTAGACAACTCAGTAGAAAGTCAGAGGAGCAGAATTGAGGCAATGGAAGTCAGAATTAGTGAGACTGAAGATAAAACACTTGACACCAACTTATTTGAGGAAAAATCTGATAAAAGGATTTAAAAAAATGAAGAAACCTTAAGAATTATGTGGGACTCTATCAAGAGGAATAACCTACAAGTGATTGGAGTACCAGAACAGGGGGGGATAATAGAAAATACAGAGAGAACTGTTGAAGATTTGTTGGCAGAAAACTTCCCTGATATCGGGAAAGATGACAAGATATCTATCCAAGATGCTCATCGAACCCCACATAAGGTAGATCCCAAAAGAAAGTCACCAAGACATGTTATAATCAAACTTGCCAAAACCAAAGATAAACAGAGAATTTTAAGAGTGGCTACGGATAAATGAAAAGTCATCTACGAAGGCAAGTCAATAAGAATAAGCTTGGACTACTCAGCAGAAACCACACAGGCAAGAAGGCAATGGGATAACATACAAGGCTTGAAGGAAAAAAACTGCCAACCAAGAATTATATATCCAGCAAAACTGTCACTCAAACATGATGGCAAACTTAGGGCATTTCCAGATAAACAGAAGTTTAGGGAATCTGCAAAAACCAAACCAAAATTACAAGAAATACTAAAGGGAGTCCTCCAGTTAGAAAATC